>NC_089746.1:63314011-63354011 GCF_040412425.1 Macrobrachium rosenbergii | reverse complement strand
ATACAAAAAGAATAAAAAAGGAGCTTTCGACCGCTTGCACAACGATCCTCTTCTTCAGCCAACTGAATAAAAATACTTACCTTAAAAAGACACATTGAATGTCATTTTAAGATGAACAGTTTTTTTCATTTTGTATTTTGGAAAAATACAGAATCTCATTTACATTACTGTGGCTTCTTACTCATTATTTCAGGTCACAATATAGTGAAGCACCACAGAGACTCCGAAATTTTAGATCTAAAAGAAGTGACTGATTCTTCTTTCCGCTGCAGGAGGCAATGTCTGTTTTTAACGTAAGTTAGAACCAAACTAAATTTAACCGTGATGTTGATAGAACGGGAATTTTGACGTACCAGTGTCAAGGAAAGCTTTGGGCACAGAGCCACCTACTGTAGCATGAAGGAAAAATATTACAAACAAATGAAGGTCATTGTTGCCTGGTTTATGTGGGTATACTGTCTGGAGAGCCGTTGGCGCTTTGATGAAGATTACTCCCATGTTTGGAAGTTACGAACTTCCAAACATGATTCGTTTTGTGCATATCATTTTTCGTTTTGGAGTCTGAAGTTTTAAAAAAAAAACACGAGGTACGGTGCTTTTTAGTCGCCATTGTTTAAATAAGTATCTTGGCAAACATTAGAGGAGTTTAAGATATTGTTAATCATCAATATTAATCATAATGTATCTTCCCTCTTTCTCTTTACTCATATCCAATTCAAATAATGTATGAATGTGTTCCTTTTCATGTAATGAAAAAATGTATACAATATTTTCTTGCGGTCTCAACTTCTCGGAGTTGTCTTTTGATCGGATTAATACTATATGATGTTCGCCGAAAATCAAATTTTTTACAACACCTACAAAGCATCAATACCTTTTGAAACTCTTAAGGGCCACTTGTCCAGAAATAATGCGGCGACAAAGAATCTGACACGTGGAGAGGACGAAAAGATTCAATGCGAAATCCTTCCCACAGTGATGTTTAAACTCGAATGCAACTTGTTGAAGTTTCCTTTGGTTAATTTAATCCTGAGAAGAGTTTGCCGGATTATTTAAAGTTTTCCGCGGTACGTTTTGTGGAATATTCTTCATAGTGTGTCTAAACACCAAGTGTAGCTCATGATTTTTTTTTCTGCCGGGAAGATGGAGTTTTTCAATTTCGTCAATATTGTAAAAATCCTAAATCTACCGATTTCTCGCTTCTCTTGGCTTTTGATTTGCTTTTAAGAATTACTCCATACTGATTCTTTTGCTTAACTCGTGTTTTATTGCTTGCCACTTTTATATTATATGAAAAATATCATTTTTTTCCTTGCAGGATTAATCTTGCGGTACTGGTCGTTGTGACATGTTCCTTTCAGACTAATATCTCTCTCTCTCTCTCTCTCTCTCTCTCTCTCTCTCTCTCTCTCTCTCTCTCTCTCTCTCTTAAGTGTCAGGTTGTTACCGATAGTTTAAAACACTTGAAATGAGATCGTGAACATAACTTCTACACTAAAGTTACGGATTTCAGGCGAACGTTATCATTAACCACGTCAAAGATAACAATAAAATTAATGTAAATGCGTCTGGTCTAATTTCGTTGTCAACGTTATGTACGATTTAAGAGGTTAAGTATAATGAGGATTAAGAACTGGTTGTCAGGAAGCGCGCGTCAAGGTTCGAGGTCCTTAATGTCAAGACTAAATATCAGTTTTTTCTGGACCTTTACACAGCACTGATATAATAGGGATTGGCCAGTGATTGCTGTTATCAAGTCTTTGTAACCTGTGCTATTTTAGCAAGGGTTGGGTGGTCCGTGTTACCAGATATACTGAAAAATCTCTCTCTCTCTCTCTCTCTCTCTCTCTCTCTCTCTCTCTCTCTCTCTCTCTCTCTCTTGCCAGTACAAGGCTGGCTGAATTTGTCGTAGTGGTAACTCAATATCCGCACATTTGAATAAATCTATTTAGAATGCCAAAACTGTAAAACTTTGCTGAATCGAGAGAAAGACTCTTTGTAACTTGTACTATTTTAGACTCTTTGTAATTTGTACAATTTTTCACAATAAATCTATTTAGAAAACCAAAACTGTAAAACGGGCTGAATTGAGAGAAAGACTCCTGGCATCTTTCTTAATATAATTGGAAAGACTCTTGTGGATCGTCTTAATGCCCTCCATCCAAGTTATCTAAGACCTTCTTAACGTCTTTGTATGAAAAACTAATTTGGAGGAAAGTGGCTCCCGACGAGCCGTATCAGGATGAGAAACGTCAGCCGAAAACCCTTCAGCCTCAAATATATTACGAAATTCAGTTATGTCCCTGGCTTTTGCCGAGGCTCCATCACCGCCTGATGGGGAAGTAATAGATTTACGCAATAGGTCCTAATGTGGAAGACTTTGTAGAAGAAAACTATTGAGATGGCTGGCTGTACGTCCGCACTTTTTCCGTCCGCCCTCAGATCTTAAAAACTACTGAGGCTAGAGGGCTGCAAATTGGTGTGTTGATCATCCACCCTCCAGTCATCAAACATACCAAATTGCAGCCATTTATCCTCAGTAGTTTTTATTTTATTTAATGTTAAAGTTAGC
Source organism: Macrobrachium rosenbergii (assembly GCF_040412425.1). Taxonomy (NCBI): domain Eukaryota; kingdom Metazoa; phylum Arthropoda; class Malacostraca; order Decapoda; family Palaemonidae; genus Macrobrachium; species Macrobrachium rosenbergii. Next base: position 63,351,439 of record NC_089746.1, on the reverse strand, counting down.
CATGCTCGTGCGTCTGGCATCGCTATAGGTGCCAACAACACAGGCCACCACCGGGTTGTACGTCCGCACTTTTTCTGTCCGCCTTCAGATCTTAAAAACTACTGAGGCTAGAGGGCTGCAAATTAGTATGTTGATCATCCACCCTCCAGTCATCAAACATAGCAAATTGCAGCCATCTAGCATCAGTAGTTTTTATTTTATTTAAGGTTAAAGTTAGCCATGCTCGTGCGTCTGGCACCGCTATAGGTGCCAACAACAGAGGCCACCACCGGGTCGTGACTGAAAGTTTCATGGTTTTCGTGGGCAGAAGCTGAGAGTTTCATACAGCATTATACGCTGTACAGAAGACTCGATTGCGCCGAAGCAACTTGGGAGCATTTTTTACTTGTTTTTCTGTTCTGAAATCATTATTTTACAGGCTCTCGGAAAATGGACACCGTATTCATTTCCTGTGGAGTTTTGGCTGAGTTATAGTAGTGGTTTAGCTGTTTTATGCGACTCCGTCTCCAAATCTTCGCCTCGTTCTGAGCATTATAGCCGCTACAAAAACTAAAAAAAAAAAAAAAAGATTGTTTATTAGTTCAGGTTTTTAAAGCATTGCCTGAGACAGAGTGAGCTAGTTTTTTTTTTTTTTTTTGTTTTTATAAGGTCTTTGTTTTTATCTTCCGGCTGGCATACTTTCATCCTCAAACTATTTTCAGTACTTGTACGCGGAATATATTGGTTAACTAACTTGTGAGTTGCTTTGAAATAATGGTTAGAGGTTTACAAAAGAATTAAAATAAGTGCTTTATGTCTGCAGAAGCGTTTTACCAAATGCAAGGCATATAAAGTATTGTGTAAAGGAACTACTAGCAGTGTAGTATTTATAATCAGGTTGTTGGAAAGCCCTCACAGCAGGAGTAATGTCAACAGCACAGCTGACGAACTTATAACGTTGGAGGTCTTGTCAGCTGTCAATGGAAGTTCTCTGCTTCGGGAGTTTTCAAGACTGATGCAACATGGGGCCAGTATTTTGTCATTTTAGGAACCTGGAATATAATCATATGGTGTAGAATATTCTAGTTGCTAATTGCCATAACGCCTATATATTTAAGAGTTCTTTGTCTAAAAGAAATTTTTATGTAAGTACATATGAAATTATACGTAAAATTACTGGCCAAGGCATTTAAAGCAGTATAAAACTTGAATAGCACCTATGGCTAAAAAGGCACCAAATTGAGGAATTTTGGGGTTATCCAGTAGAATGACACTGAATTCTACTTAAAACATGCAAGCAAGGGATTCAGCAATGGACTATTCCAGATCCTGTGACTGTATTATTAGAATGTTTTGCTATTTCTCAAACAAAGCACTATGCTTGAGACCCAGTTTCCTCAAATTTGCAATAACAAACAAATACGTAGCAAGGAATATCTGCAGCACTTTACTGATCTGTAAAATTGATCCAGTAACATTTTTCATCTGATTATCGATCGCCTTCCATGGCAACCCGAATTCTCTGCCATACTGCCATAAAATTACCTTCAAAGAATCAACATGGCAACCTTTGATCATGCACCATTTCTTTTAAATCTCGGTCTTGAGCTTTGACAGATACGATATAATTTTCACGAAAATTATTTTGTTAAGTGTGTTGATGTATGACAGATCCTCAGTCAAAAAATATGTAATATATAAATAGAAATCACTGCCGTAAATTTGATTGCTGACCGTGCGTTGTAAATGTCATGAATTGTAACTTGTTTTGTATAGCATCTAATTTTCATCAGATCTTGTACCTGATGATGTATCGTGTGTTGTATCTGTTCATATATAAAAGACCCTTCATTAGAAATCAATGGCTCGTGCACAACAATCTGTCATGTGGATGTTGTTTGCTGTGAACAGGAGATATTTCCTAAAACTTTCAGTTTGCTTTCATCTATGAAAATCTCTCTCTCTCTCTCTCTCTCTCTCTCTCTCTCTCTCTCTCTCTCTCTCTCTCTCTCTCTCTGCTATACACAAACACATATACACACACAGTATAAGTGTGTTAAAAGAATCATGTTATTCCTCTCTCTCTCTCTCTCTCTCTCTCTCTCTCTCTCTCTCTCTCTCTCTGCTATACACAAACACATACACACACACACTCAGTATATATGTGTGTATTAAAAGAATCATGTTCTCTCTCTCTCTCTCTCTCTCTCTCTCTCTCTCTCTCTCTCTCTCTCTACGGTTGTATCATTTTCATTTAAAACAAAAATCTTGAGAAAAGAGTGACCACAAAGGTTAGCAGTAATTTAGAAATTTAAAAACAAATGTATAACTCGTTTAGGTAACAAGATGTAATTCATCCTTTAATAAAAACAAGTAAAAAATGCGCCGAAGTTTGTTCAGCGCAGTCAAGTTTCCTGTACGGCGTTTAATGTTGTATGAAACTTTCAGCCGAGGCCCATGAAACTCAGCCACATTCCGGAGGTGTCCCGTGTAGTTGGTTCCTATGTCGATGCCAGATGTACGAGTATGGCTAACTTTAACCTTCAAGAAAAATAAACACTACTGAGGCTAGAGGGCTGCAAGTTGGTATGTTTGATGATTGGAGGGTGGATGATCAACATACCAATTTGCAGCCCTTTAGCCTCAGTGGTTTTTAAGATCTGAGGGCGGACAGAAACTTGACGACGGACACGCAAAACCGTTATGAAGATCATAACTGTAGAATCACACAATAGGGTAAGTTAAACATTAAAGTTGTGTTGGATATAAAAATTTGATAAATTTGCTATTGTTATTCGAGCATAAAATGAGCTCATTGTTTATCAACTATGCGTCTTTTCGTCAAATATAACCTAACACGTACTTTATCTGGTCTACGATAATTTTCTAATCATATTTTGACATATTTTGTCCAGTAACATTTTCGTATATGTCAAAATTTACAACGGCTATTGCCACCCATATGTCTTACCAATTTCACAATTTAGTTACTGTACAGACATTTTCGTATATGTCACAATTTACAACGGCTATTGCCACCCATATGTCTTACCAATTTCACAATTTAGTTACTGTACAGACCGAGCTAAATAAAACGCAGCCCAATAATCGGCGCACCGGAAAAAGTAACAAAGGAAAACTTTTGTCAATCCGGCTTTTCCGTATCCCTTTGAAAGCAGACCAGTGTGAAGCAATATGGCGCACATCCGCCGCTACTCGACAGAGAGGTAAGGTGCAATGCTATTGCTGTGCGCAGGAGGGAAATGGGATCTTGAAACTGGTCGTTTTTGCGGAGCGCGACAATGACGAGTCGTTCGCTATGATATGTGGGTGTTTGGAATTGGTGCACCTATTAAATACGAGAAGTTGATTTATCTACCGTCGGTAAAAGATATTATTTGTAGCCCGGTGTGAAGTTTAATAAAATTGCTGTGTTCTTAATGAAGTTATTCTTTGACTTGTTGCGTAATTGGCACATGTGATAATATAGCTACCTTGTTCGTGTAACAATTGTAAATACATGTGTAATTTATTCTTTCGTCTCAGATTTTTAGGGGCAATCCACTTTCACTAATGAACAGGCGATACGTGAATTGCAAACTATGATAAAGAAGAAAAAAAAAAAGTCTTATTAACTCTCATAACTGGATTTCCCGATTTAAATAAAAAAAAGCAACTTTACCCGATCCCAAATTGATTAACTGTTCGGGGATGAAAATACTGTTTCAATCTTAATTAAAGACATTTTTCTAGATGAGGATCCACCAGTCAGAGAGTGCGTTTTCAAGTGATTATTCTCCCACCACAGACCCCACACCGCGGCAGTAACTGATCATGATACAGAGCCAGTGATTTTTCATCGCCCTGGGGTAGGCGCGAGCTCATGACATCTTAGTGGCATACCAAGGCACTAGCCACTATACCAGCGACCATTAAATGATAATTATGAAGAGGAATTTATCGAAATCATACCAGCATTTTAAACGGTAACATCAATTTCTTTTAAAGGAAGTGCAACGTGATGTCTCTAGTTATGTTACAGGAGTAATTTTATGATCACCAGCAAATGGACGGTCTTCCACTCATGTAAAATATTTCTGGAATTTTTTTTATCTCGCCTTCAGGCTCTTAATGGTTGTACGTGTCATTTTAAATCCATTTTCCCTTTTTGCCTCAATCAGCGAATGACTCTACGCCTTTCCAGCGGTCTTGATTCCGATTATTTATTCGCAGAGCTTATTGCAATCATTTTCCGTCAAATAATTTGCCACTGAAAATCCAGAATGAATACATCAGTTCTTGTGATACATTAATTAGAGTTTGGATTGCGATCTAAAAGAACGTGACTGAAGGTCGGTTTTTTTTTTTTTTTTTTTTTTCGTATGGATGTTTCATATTGCACTTTACCGACAAAGAACTTTACTCTTTCCCTTAATTATAAAAACCTCAATAAACGAGTTTTTAGATATTTTCTTAGCGAAGTCCTGAAAGGTGTGTGTGTGTGTGTGTGTGTGTGTGTGTGTGTGTGTTCCCAGGTTTTTCCTCAACGCCTTAAGTCTAACAGAAGGAAACTAAAAGACGATGCCTTAAGAGAATAAATTTGACTATTTTACATTTCGCAATTCACGAAGAATTCAAGCCTTGCAAAGAATGCTCCGACCTGATCTACATTATACGTGCCATTGTATATCCACTTTTTCTTTTCTTTTTTCTTCAGTCTGCGAATGCTCTTTAACTTTTCAGCAATCTTTTATGCCAAATATTTACAGTAAAGCTTAATGCAATCATTTTGCGTAAAGCATCGTAGTTGTTCATTCCGCTAGTTCCTCGTTGGACGAGTCGGTAGAGTTTTCGGCTAGCACTCTGCTACGCCCGAGTTCGAGTCTCCGACCGGCCAATGAAGAATTAGAGGTATTTATTTCTGGTGATAGAAATTCATTTCTCGGTATAATGTGGTTCGGATTCCACAGTAAGCTGTAGGTCCCGTTGCTAAGTAACCAACTGGTTCTTAGTCACGTAAAATGAGTCTAATCCTTGGGGCCAGCCCTAGGAGAGCTGTTAATCAGCTCAGTGGTCTGGTTAAACTAAGGTATACTGAACTGAACTGTTTATTCCTAAACAAGCGCTCACTTAGATGTTAGAGCTACAGAACAGGTCGCCACTCAAGGCAATCGATCTCTAAGAACTTGACATAAATTGCAAACGTGACTACAGAACTCTCAAAAGTACAATTTGAATTCGTTCGTAACACAGCACCAAATTATGAAAGAGAGAGAGAGAGAGAGAGAGAGAGAGAGAGAGAGAGAGAGAGAGAGAGAGAGATAACCTTTCAGATGCACAAAAAACTGATTCTCGTCTCCTCTAGTTGATGTTTGGGAAAACAAACAAGATTAAAAATCTTAGTTTATGATATATATATATATATATATATATATATATATATATATATATATATATATATATATATATATATATATATATATATATATATATATATATATATATATATATTACTAACAGGACCTCATTCAAGCTGGACGGTATCTAGTGGAGATATTTATTCAGAAAAAGTTACAAGCTTTCTTGGACAAAGAAAGCTCGTAACTTTCCCTGAATAGATACCTCCACTAGACACCATCCAGTTTGATTGAGGTCCTGTTAGTAATTCTACTAATGCACAGAACAACTGTGTATGTGATAAAGTTAATATATATATATATATATATATATATATATATATATATATATATATATATATATATATATATATATATATATATACATGTGTGTGTGTATTTGTGTTCGTTTATGTATGTAAGGCGCAATGATATTACCAGAGTATATTGCCCTGAAATCGACATCCTTTCCATAGAAGAGGTGGCTCCCTTAACACAATACAAATGCTCAACATTTTCTAACGGTATTTGTCTCTGTTGTAAAGCTGCCGAGGGATATATGACACATTTCGTTTCCCCGTTCCAGCACTGTATAAGGAGAATGACAGGCATCTCCTCCCTCGCAAGGAAGAGCACATCCTCACTAGGGTAAACGGCATCCTTAGTATTTTATACAGGGTCTTACATAGGATGATTTGCCGCACTCTCTTTCCGCATATTTTGGGAAAGCGTCATTTGCCTGCGAAATGTGAATGAAGGAGGACCGTGAGAATTCTTAAATATTTCAGTTCACTTGCATGTTTATATTCAGCAGAATTCAAGATTTTCTGAGCAAGGATTTTCGTTTAAATTTTTGCTTGCGTAACATGGTAGCATTAGCGGAGAATGCAGGAGGCCACTGGAATTACACACACATTTCTTGCTATTTTGGTATTTCACTTAATTCTCTTACTTTTCTACCTATTATCATCACCTCATCGCCTCATTTCTCACCCCTTCAAAATCCGGTCACCCCAAATCATTTCAGCTGAGTTTTCCAAATCCAGTGAAATCCTATGAAAAATACTATGTGTATAATACTTTTTCAACAAATCTAAAAAAATATTTATATATTTTGATTACAAATAGCTTGTCGATTTACCGAGACGAGATCTGGGGATATTGATATTTAAAATTCACCGCCACATAAAACAGGTGTGACATATTTTACTAACAGCTTCCCTGATAAAGTTAAACTGATTAAAATTCGACTACGCGAATATTTCGGTTTTTCAGCGATTTTCCCACAAAACCCGTTATGTTTTCGTCAAAGATTTATGACAATAATTTTTCAGAGGGGGACACGTCGATAAAAAAAATGTTTGCACAACATTTGTAAAACGGTCTCAAATGGACTCGGCCAGATTTGTTTTTCATTTTCACTTTTTTTTCCCCCTTTTTTGATATTTAATTGAAAATATGGTGATGGGAATGAAAGTGCTTCAAATGGAATCACAGACATGAAATTTGTTCAAGATTTCTCGTTAACACTCTGGATTTTGAGCGAAAATTAAACCTCACGGATTGAGCCGAGTATTTTCTGTAATGTAATGAAGGTTGAAGCATTCGCTTTGAACACTCAGACGACATTGATGTAACCTTGTGGGAGAAAATGAGCCTGAGTTAACTCAGTGGGAGAAAATTAGCCTGAGTTAACTCAGTGGGAGAAAATGAGCCTGAGTTAACTCAGTGGGAGAAAATGAGCCTGAGTTAACTCAGTGGGAGAAAATGAGCCTGGGTTAATTCAGTGGGAGAAAATGAGCCTGGGTTAACTCAGTGGGAGAAAATGAGCCTGGGTTAACTCAGTGGGAGAAAATGAGCCTGGGTTAACTCAGTGGGAGAAAATGAGCCTGGGTTAAGTCAGTGGGAGAGAATGAGCCTGAGTTAAATATTACAATAAACTGGTCAAAATCATGGTGGCAGAAATAGCATTGGAATATTCAATCCCATATTCTAATGGGATTGAATATTCCAGTGCTATATCTGCCGCCATGATTTTGACCAGTTTATTGTAATATTTAGATAGCATTGGAATATTCAATCCCATATTCTAATGGGATTAAATATTCCAGTGCTATTTCTGCCGTCATGATTTTGACCAGTTTATTGCAATATTTAACAATAAACTGGTCAAAATCATGGCGGCAGAAATAGCACTGGATATAAATATTACAATAAACTGGTCAAAATCATGGCGGCAGAAATAGCACTGGAATATTCAATCCCATTAGAATATGGGATTGAATATTCCAATGCTATTTCTGCCGCCATGATTTTGACCAGTTTATTGTAACATTTAACTCAGGCTCATCTAATGGGATTGAATATTCCAGTGCTATTTCTGTCGCCATGATTTTGATCAGTCAGTTTATTTTAATATTGAACTCAGGGTCATTTTCTCCCACACGTTTACATCAACGTCGTCTGAGTGTTCAAAGCGAATGCCTCAGCGTTCATTATATTCCGGAAAAGAGAAACTAGAAAATACTCATTCTAGATAACGATTTTGCGGAACGAATGGAACCAGTTATTTTGAAGGGCCTGAAGATGACGAGATACTTATGATACGTAACAATGAGAAGGAGTAGCCGTAGCATTTCAGTCTACTCAACGAAGCTTTCAAGGAACTGGAGAAAGACGTCCACATTTTTATCTTCCCACGTCGTTTGTAGAACGCGCTCGGAAGCCCGAGTTAGGCGGGAGAGATATTTCACGCGACGCAAACGATTTCCACGTTCCGCGTGGAGCAACTTCCAATTACGCCCTATAAACCTTAGCGGCAACACTTGCCTTCCTGTAATAAGCGCCGTATATCAACGGTGTTTTCGTCTGTCATTTGCAGATTACTTATGGTCATGTGGCGGCAGTCGTCACTTGCTTGAGGAGAGACGCTATTATTCTCGTAGATCTGAAAGCAGTCGCTCTAGCCCCGACGCTTTCCCGCTGATCCTCTCAAGAGCTGAAGCCGTGGGCGGAAGATTTTCACCATAAATCAATCTGGCTATTTCGCCATTTCAATTTGAGGCAAAGGCAGTAAATGTGGCGAAATTACGAGGGGGGCGACCTTGCTCCGAGAGAAATGTTAGAGGTTACAAATCACATTTGCATAAATTTAGCATAATGTGCCTCACTGACAGGAATCAGGCGAATTAACTTTTTTTTCTCATATATAAATACGCCGGTACAGGAATGGATTGCCCTGGATTGCCCGTCCAGTGCTGCAGTGGAGAAGTCGTGCATCTGATGATAACAAAGTGCGTGTATTTCCATTCATAACTTAGCGAAAAGCAGAAAATATTCGAGGGGACAAAATTGTTAGCAAGACCGCACTGCGAAATTGAGGGGAGTGCCAGGGTCTCACAATGAAGATCCGTCATTCGCAGAACCCTGAGTAACTTCTATCAAAAATAAAATGTATGAATATGACTTCATTCATTCTTATATCCCCTCCTCTGTACCAGTTTTGTCATACAATACTTTCGTCGTTTGGAATTTTGTTAAACACAAAAAATGATTTTCTCTGTCATATTGACAGTGCTCTGAAGTATATTATTCTAGGAAACTCATGTAAGGGAAACTGAAGCCTTTGCATTCAGTCGTCCCTCTGAACTGGTTCTTAGACAGAGGAAAGAAAGAGTAACAAATATGATTTGATAACGACAAACATTTGTCCCTCCCAGTAGCAGAAAAACTGAAATCAATGTACCATGTTACAAGAGAGACAACAAAAGCAAAGCGATGAATAAAAACATTTTTAAATTTGCCATTCATAAATTTGGTACAATTCAGTGTTATGTAGTCCCTTCTGTGTACGCTTATATGCAATTATTTGCGATTAATAATGGCCATTTCCCGTAAATCCTGACCTCCCACAGACATTATAAGTCGTACCAGTACGTGAATATATGAAAATTCCATACATACCGGAGATGTTACTTTATGCAAAGTTGTCTTATGTACGAAAGAAAGTATATATTTTGTTATATATCAAAAGAGAGTAAATTAAACAGAAACAAGTTTCTTCGCGCAATCGAGTTTTCTTTACAGCATATAATGCTGTATGAAACTCTCGATGTGCTGCAGTATGAAACTTTCAGCCACGACCGGGCAGCGCCCAGTTGCTCCCCAGATGCGGTCAAGTGAAGATACGTCGGCGGCTGGCACCTCTAGTTGTGCCAGACGCACGAACCATGGCTAACCTTAACCTTAAATAAAATAAAAACCACTGAGGCTAGAGTGCTGCAATTTGGTATGTTTGATGACTGGAGGGTGGATGATCAACATAACAGTTTGCAGCCCTCTAGCCTCAGTAGTTCTTAAGATCTGAGGGCGAACAGAAAAGGTGCGGACGTACAGACAGGGCCATCTCAACAGTTTTCGTTTACAGTAAACTAAAAATGGAGAATGTTACAAGAAGCACAGTGATTTAAGTTGATCTGGTTGAATATGCAGTAAGAAACTACAGGAATGGGTGATGGGTCATCTGTAAATTGTAGTCCATAATCCTGCCACATTTACTCGTTCTTTCTCTCTGAACAAGGAAAACAGTGAACTGAACTGTGGGAACAGCGGAGAAATCACCTTGGCTAAGCACTCAAGAGGGTTTTATAAGCAACCACAGGTGGATGATTGAGAAGAGTAAGTGGCGTTAGTAGCTTCTGGTTCAGTGTCATGAAAGGGCAAGGCATCGTGGGATCAATTTTAGGGAGAAAAGACGATTCATTCGTTTAGATTGGCAGATAGATGGCATCTGAGACCTATCCAAGGCTGATGTTTTGTTGCCTAAGAAAGGAGTGGGTGCTTGAAAAAAAATCGAAAACGCACGAGAAGCCAAAAACTATTATAGAAACAACTGATGCTTACGAATGTGGCGTGAGTCTTAGTGTGCATCGAATACCAACATGAAATTCGTGACAGATACTGAAAAGTTCCTGTTGTCCCTGATACTGAAAGGATTACGGATTTTTCCTTTATTTAGAGGGAGGTCTTCATTATAATTATAAGCCATATGAAGTTTGTCTTGAAAGGAGAGCTCTCAAAATGAACGCGGATAAAACCGAATTTAGAGTATGTAGTGAATTTGGAAGGGACCATAAAATATCTAGAAGCGGATATTCAAATGCTGAAATATAGTCCCATATTGTTTCACGTAGAGGAAACGATAAATAAAACTGGTGGAATATAGATGTTAAGAAAAAAATTGAAAGTCGCCAAAATGAAACTGAATAATACAAGTGTGGTCACATGTCAAAAGCAAATATAGTTGTTATTATTATTATTATTATTATTATTATTATTATTATTATTATTATTATTATTATTATTATTATTATTATCATCAAAAAACAATTTAACCAGACCACTGAGCTGACTATCACCTCTCATAGGGCTGGCCCGAAGGATTTGGATGAAACGACAGGCCTAGGCTAGAAGCCTAGCGCTGGGACCAAATAGGTCACTCGATATGGTGATGAATGAATGAAAATGAAATTCAAAACTGCACAAAGGCACACGCTCTCATACTGGAATACACTCACACACTGAGGGTGTAAGCTTCTGCGAGTATAGCACAGCTGCGGGGTTTGATAAGGGATATAAATACTCCTGTACAGGACAGAAGTGTGTAAATTCTAAGATATAAAGGACAGTAGTATAGCAATTGTACTCATATACGCCAAGAGTCAGTAACTGGGCAGTTTGGCATATATCCGACGGTTGGAGCTTTCCGAAACCTCTCATTAAGCGATTCGGGTTAATTACACCTTATTTCAGGTGATGCCCCAAGGGCATTGCGTATGGCCAGATGAGGTAACGTTCAAGTACTGGTACTTTATATTAAATAAGGTTTATTTTGGTGATATTTAACTGTCAACAAGGCCGGGAATACGGTATACAGTGCGGTTGATATGCTTCAGAAAGTACGGTACAGAATTTCTGTTAGTGTACGGGGACTTTGTTTTATCAGCTATGGAAAATACATAAATATGACCGTATTCTGTACTGTACCGTACTTTTATTCTTGCAAAATGCACCGGCACCGCTATGCTTCTGATAAGTCAATTCTTAATGAAATATAAGAATATCCTTTTTATCAACATTTTCATAGGATAACAAGAAGGAAATAAAACCCTTTAAGAGTCTTACCTCACTCTTTATATAAAGTCAACACACACTCCTACAATATTGTGTGATAGTCTTTCTCGGCCAAGGCTCGACATATTTGGTTTGCTATACTTCAGTTTGTTGCGCCAGCAAATATTCTCTCTCTCTCTCTCTCTCTCTCTCTCTCTCTCTCTCTCTCTCTCTCTCTCTCTCTCTCTCTGATATTTCACACTAGAGAATAGTTTTAATTGAATAATTTCATCGAAAACAAATTCTTTCAAATTTCTGTTGTCATATGAGCAAAATAATAATGAATTTTAAATTTGTATATGTTGTAATACTGCTTCTAGAAAGGATGCCAAAAATCGTAATTTGAGCTAATTTCGTCACGTATAAAAATGTCAGATCCTGTATAAGTAATAAGTATATATTTTTTTTAATTTAGAATGCCGAAATAGATCTTACCCACAAGGAATATTCGCAATGCGTGATGAAACTGATTCGTGTACGAGACCAAAGTGCTGTGCTAAAAATAGCTACAATGACGATTTAAGTCATCATCATCTCTTCGCGGAATTTCTAGCGATGATAGAGAGCAGTTAAAGTAACAAATAATGGACATGATAAATTATTCTACAAGTTGTTTTAAAAGTATTTTCATCTACAAGCAAGGAAAAGGGTTGGAATATTCTAGTACGGAATGAACATGCGAAATTCCATTGTGAAACTACGGTATGTCCGGTATTCGTGATAAGTGCGAACACGGAAATTAACATTGTACTGTACATACTTCCAGCCGTGTCCATCAAATGCTTCTCCTTTTACACCAGACTGATAAACAGGAACGTGCCATGATGGTAGAATGCAAGTGTTAAACACCCGACTGAGGGACGTGCCATAAAAGTAGATGGCAAGTGTTAAACACCAGACTGAGGAAACGCAAAAAGTTACAGAGACTTTTTATCATAAGTTAAGTAGACCTTAGTTTAAACAGACCACTGAGCTGATTAACAGCTCTCCTAGGGCTGGCCCGAAGGATTAGATTTATTTTACGTGGCTGAGAACCAATTGGTTACCTAGCAACGGGACCTAGAGCTTATTGTGGAATCCGAACCACGTTATAACGAGAAATGAATTTCTACCACCAGAAATAAATTTCTCTAATTCTTCATTGGCCGGTCGGCGAGTCGAACGCGGGCCCGGCAGAGTGCTAGCCGAGAACAATACCAACCCGGCCAGTGAGGAGGTGACTTTTTATCATAAAAATAACCAAGTAAAACTAGGGTGAGTTCGTTATCAACTTGTGCGGTAAATTTGAAAGGAATGAGATGTCCGGGGTATTGTTCATAAAACGAACTGGACGAAAATAACCTCAGTAATGGGGTAATCTTCTTAACAGACGAAGCGCAGGCATAACTAAGTATGAAAAGACAAGGAGACAAAATGTTGAACTTAAAAAGCTAATTAATAAGTTTTTATTAAGACAAGTTCTTGGGTTTACATTGACAATGACAAAACACTTTTTGCAATGCTGTCATGGAGGTTTTGAGAAGCTGTTATAGAAGCAGCTGTGCAAATGGGGATGGATCATGAATTACAACTTTATTATAATAGATTTCGTAAGAAAAGTAAATGGAAATAACCTGTTGTTCATTGGAAACCACGAAAAGAGGCGCTTTAATTATTCTGAAGGTAGTTTTGGTAGAGTAGACGAAAAGCCATGGTAACTCGGACCACATACACTAACACGTACACACACACACACACACACACACACACACACACACACACACACACACACACACACACACACACCAGAAGATGCTAGTATCTCAACGGTCAGCAAGGATTTGGGGCAGAACATGCTTATCCTACCCTGGCACCGACCAATTATTGTCACTAGTTGCCTTGACAATGCTTCTAAATTTGTTATATACATACATACATATATATACATATATATATATATGTATATATAATATATATATATATATATATATATATATTATATATATATATATATATATATATATATATATATATATATATTATATATATCCTTCTAAAAAAATGTATAAATTCGATCCATTTATTTCAAAAGAAAACTGTAAATTTTATAGATTTTAGGAAGGTAATTGAGAGCAAAGGTGTGAGCAAATGCATAGATAAATAAGATCTGTAAATATATATATGTATAAATAAGATATATGTATATATTATATATATATATATATATATATATATATTTATGTATGTGTGTATGTATATGTATATGAATATGTAATATATTATATATATATAATATATTTATATATATATATATAAAAAATGGGAACAAGCTGGGAAGAAGAAGAATATATTTATATATGTGTGTGTATGTATATGTATGTGAATATGTAATATATATATTATATATTATATATATATATATATATATATATATATATATATATATATATATATATATATACATATATATATCATAAATATCACGGCATGATAGACAAGATTTTCTTGATCCACAACTCTAGCTCTAGATGCTTTGATTTTACTATAAGCTCACAGCTCTCATCTAACCTCTAATTTACAAAACTAGATAGATTTTACAGTATAACGAAAGCGCAGAAGATGAACAAGGAAAGCATAACTGAATGACTGGGCAAAGTTGATACTAAGAGGTGCCTACCGGACAGATGGCGCGAGGCTAGACTCGATAGATATTTGAATCAATCGAAAATGTCTGTAGCTACAGCAGTACTCTCTATTGGACGAGTTTACCCTCTCGGCTCTGCCATAATAGTCATAGAACCATATAGCACTGTGGGGCAATAGAGCCCTAACTCAAAATCATTTTCAAACTATCACTGCAGACTACCTTGGTGTCCTTTCCAGGATCAGTTGTCGAAGCTGTTGTGGACACGAAAACATCAATATTCTTATTCAGGACCCCCAAAAATTTTTAATATTTCAATTACCTTCCGAACCTAAGGCAAACGTTTCAGATGTGCATGAAATCATTTTCTGAATATCTTAATATACAGGGAAAGGGAAGACGAGGATAGGTCTAATAACTACGCCAAAAACGTTATATTGCGAGAGCGCACACCTGGACCTTGCTAACGCGAGAGAATATCACTGTTAGTATAAAACTGATGCATTAATCTAGACGAGGAGCGAGAGAATGTCACTGTTAGTATAAAGCTGATGCATTAATCTAGACGAGGAGCGAGAGAATATCACTGTTAGTATAAAACTGATGCATTAATCTAGACGAGGAGCGAGAGAATGTCACTGTTAGTATAAAACTGATGCATTAATCTAGACGAGGAGCGAGAGAATATCACTGTTAGTATAAAACTGATGCATTAATCTAGACGAGGAGCGAGAGAATATCACTGTTAGTATAAAACTGATGCATTAATCTAGACGAGGAGCGAGAGAATATCACTGTTAGTATAAAACTGATGCATTAATCTAGACGAGGAGCGAGAGAATATCACTGTTAGTATAAAACTGATGCATTAATCTAGACGAGGAGCGAGAGAATATCACTGTTAGTATAAAACTGATGCATTAATCTAGACGAGGAGCGAGAGAACATCACTGTTAGTATAAAACTGATGCATTAATCTAGACGAGGAGCGAGAGAATATCACTGTTAGTATAAAACTGATGCATTAATCTAGACGAGGAGCGAGAGAATATCACTGTTAGTATAAAACTGACGCATTAATGTAGACGAGGAGCGAGAGAATATCACTGTCAATATAAAACTGATGCATTAATCTAGACGAGGAGCGAGAGAATATCACTGTTAGTATAAAACTGATGCATTAATGTAGACGAGGAGCGAGAGAATATCACTGTTAGTATAAAACTGATGCATTAATCTAGACGAGGAGCGAGAGAATATCACTGTTAGTATAAAACTGATGCATTAATCTAGACGAGGAGCGAGAGAATATCACTGTTAGTATAAAACTGATGCATTAATCTAGACGAGGAGCGAGAGAATATCACTGTTAGTATAAAACTGATGCATTAATCTAGACGAGGAGCGAGAGAATATCACTGTTAGTATAAAACTGATGCATTAACCTAGACGAGGAGCGAGAGAATATCACTGTTAGTATAAAACTGATGCATTAATCTAGACGAGGAGCGAGAGAATATCACTGTTAGTATAAAACTGACGCATTAATCTAGACGAGGAGCGAGAGAATATCACTGTTAGTATAAAACTGACGCATTAACCTAGACGAGGAGCGAGAGAATATCACTGTTAGTATAAAACTGATGCATTAATCTAGACGAGGAGCGAGAGAATATCACTGTTAGTATAAAACTGATGCATTAATCGAGACGAGGAGCGAGAGAATATCACTGTTAGTTTAAAACTGATGCATTAATCTAGACGAGGAATAAACAGTTAGCAGGAAAGATATAGATCACAGTGGAATAAATTCTTGGCGAATAGCATTCAGAAGGCGAGAGAGGATGCTTCCCAAAAAAAGATAATTAAAAGTTTGATCACTCCGGTCGATCGGTCCTTGCTCCCTAAAGCTTCATTCAACTAGAAAAGTTGAGAGTCATAATTATTGTTTTTTTTTTTTTCAAATCTTGATGCCCTTCATACGTCCTCGAAAACAGTCCATATATATTATTCGTCATAGGAGACCTTCACTATTATTCTGCTCCTGTCAGCCTGAAACTGTACAGATTTAATCCTCTTTTTTTCGACCCCACTTCATCAGCCGAGTCCCGAATGGGTCCTTGGCTTCTTATTGGAGCACGTCCACTTAAGAACGCCAGTTGCAACGGCGTGTAAATCAGTTATCGACCTTGTGTTCTCTCCTCCCCGCACTCGCTTCAAAAAATTTCTGAGGGGAGCTGGAATATTTCATTTTTTTTTTTTTATCATTTCTAAGGCTTCTTTTCTGTTACATATTTATTTTTTCTGTTATTATCATCATAATTTGATTCACAAAAATAATCTTTGAATGAAGAGTGGTCCGCGTAGGCTGCTTTCCTTTCTGACTATAATGAAGTGTTTGTTTCAGTCTCTCAGAATACCTGGTGTCTGCTCAGTCTAATGAGTATCAATAGCAAAGATTTCCTCAAGAACGGATTTTGGAAGCATATTTTGAAACTTAATTGTTTGCCCAGGCTCTAAAGAAAATAGCATCGAGAATCATAGATAACATTCAAAATCTTGAACGTTTTTATTACGTATGTAATTTTCCATACAGTTCATATCACCATTCTTCTGCAGAGGAAGAACTGAACGCTGATTAACAAGGGAACGGAAGTTTTAAACCCCTCCCATTTCCCCATTGTTCTCCTTATACATAAGAAAAGAAATAAATTACATTTTTGTCCAAGAAACATAAATTACATTATTATCCAGGTGAGTTGCCAATATTCCTTTCCATCCGTCCGAGATTTTAATCGAAATTATTATAACGCGCCAGAGGAAATTAAAATATTTATCCCGAAACATAGATAGACTTCTCATTGCATATCCTGAGTGCTAAGGCTCTAATTACAATTAAAAAAAACATGAGATATTACAACAATGTTTTACACCGTTTGGAGGCTGTTGTAATATCTCATTTTCATTGTATAAAAGGAAAATAAGCATAGCGAAACATTATCATTCAAAGAAGCTAATGTTTACAAATTCTATAAAGAGAAAATAGTACTGCCAGTTGAATTGACATCTTTGGCAGTAGTACAAGGAAAACGAGAACAGTTGTGGAAAATAAATTCATAAGATTATGCCATGGCTCAACTTTTAAGCAAACGGGGACTTTCCATCACAAGTTAAGCAATGAATTTCATTTTACCTTTGAAAGATAGCTCGTTTTTCAAAAAACTTATAGGATACATGTCTAAATTGTAAAATGTAGTATGAAGAGGAAACTTAGGTTATTTCTTGGGAGCCTTCATGTATCAAGTCTGACATATGATTATGAGGAACTTTTATTGAAACTAGCTTGGACCACAGATGTTCTCGTGCGCTGAAGATGAGCACCTTTGTTTAGTTTTTCCATTGTATGTGATCTTTGAACAATCAGAAATCTGCTAGCAGCTTCAAGTCTAATTAACAGACATGTTTCTTGTATATATATATATATATATATATATATATATATATATATATATATATATATATATATATATATATGTATGTATGTATGTATGTATGTATGTATGTATTTATATTATATATATATAATATATATATATATATATATTATATTTATTATATATATGTATGTATATATATAATATATATATGTGTGTGTGTATCATAGAATTCATTCAAATATACTTTCAACTATAGAATAAGGAAGCATTTGTTAGTGAATATGTATTTAAAAGGAAATGTCTGATGAACCTCAGGGAAATATGCAAAAATAAGTAGAAGAAACGATGTTTTAATTAAGACAAACACAGTTCTTATAATTATTGGTTCTCATGCATCTTCATCGCTGATGCTTTTAGTTTTTTGTAAAGAAAACTACTGAGATGGCTATTTGTCTGTCCGTCCGCACTTTTTTTTTTTTTGTCCGCCCTCAGGTCTTCAAAACTACTGAGGCTAGAGGGCTGCAAATTGGTATGTTGATCATCCACCCTCCAATCATCAAACATACCAAATTGCAGCCCTCTAGCCTCAGCAGTTTTTATTTTATTTAACGTTAAAGTTAGCAATGATCATGCATCTGGCACCGCTATAGGTGCCAAGAAGACAAGCCACCACCGGGCAATGGCTGAAAGTTTCATGGGCCGCGTTTGAGAGTTTTATGGGCCGTGGCTGAGAGTTTCATACAGCACCATACGCTGTACAGAAAACTCGACTGCGCCGAAGATACTTCGGCACATTTTTTACTTGTTTATCTGTTATAACCACTCATGTCTTACGATGTGATTATGTCTTTGCATTGGGAATCATCTTTTTTTCTCTTATGAATTTTTTTTTAAGTCTGGATTTGACGGAGTTACATTAGCCCCCATTAAAAGCCTTGACATTTCGAATTGCAAAATCTCGTTCTTTCTCTCTCATTCTTATACAGCTTGTTAAAAGTAATATCACTTAATTTTACCCGATTTTTCCGGTTGTTTTAAATTAAATAATTTCCATGTTTTTATTAATTTTCATTCATTTTTGTCTAGTAAAATATTCCTAAGTTATTATTTTCTCATTCACAAGAACATTTATTATTTTCATCTTACCTTTAAATGATTTACCAAATACCCCTTGAACGTTTTCATAAATTGTAGCTTTGTCAAAAAATAGATTATATGGAGAAGCAAATCCACAATTATGTATATGCAAATATATTTACAGATAAATCAATATAGATGGCTATTTGTACTGATTTATCTTTAAATATATGTACATACACATAACTGTGGATTTGCTTCTCCATTTTAAGACTCATGCTACCATGAGTATTTTTTAATAGATTATATGAAAGGACATTTCACTCAAGGAAATGACCTCAAGAGAGGTGCCTTTCCAAGCATGCGTCCAGCGTCACTTTAGTTTATGGGCAATAAACATATTCACATCTCTCGCATTATATCAACACATTCTCATTCCCCGCCATCCGCAATGCATCATTCGCACGGGTGTTTTTAGCGAGGAGAGAGAGAGAGAGAGAGAGAGAGAGAGAGAGAGAGAGAGAGAGAGAGAGAGAGAGAGAGAGAGAGTTCTCTGTCCCCGAAATGTACTGCTTGTAACCAGACGACCGATACAGCCACGAAATTATTATTATTATTATTATTTTCATCACTGGAGTATATGAAGGACTAGCATTCGAAGACGCACGCTTGCAGCCGGAGCGGTCAGACATTGTAGTGTTATAACTTTGGCTTTTTAGAATATGGATAGGAACAGAAAATGGGGGAAAGATGCTTTGAAATGATGTTCGTCAGTTGTTGATAGAATTATATATATATATATATATTATATATATATATATATATATATATATATATATATATATATATATATATATATATATATAGATATATATATAGATATATATATATGCATGTACGGACATGAATTTTTCACTTACACACGTGTGACTCTTTGTCTTAACAAATATTTAGCCACACATATCGTTTTCTACATAATTCACTGAACCTAAGGAATACCTGACACCAAGGAAGAACTGTAATTGAGAAGTGCTTCTGAGTCTGGTCGAATTCACCCATCCATCGTTATTTTTAAAGCACACCCTCCGTTCGAACGTAATTTCTCACGTGCGTTATTCTCAAGGTTTGGTGAATTCCACCGTAATCGATATGTGTGGCTTTATGTGTATATATATATCCTATCAGGGAAAAACATCTTTATATAAAATGTGAACAGAGTATATGGCCACGAGGAATGTGAAGCAACGGATCCAAGATCTTTTGCCTTTGCTCTCGGGAATTTTCATGCACACTGCTTGCATTGGAACAAAAGATCACATGGAAATCTTGGTCTTACGATCAAGAAGAATTGTGATTAAATGAGTGGATAACCACGTTATGTATAACCGTTTTACAGATAAACAAGAGTTAGTCAAGGGTACGTAGACCTCTGCTGAAATCAGAATTATTTTCATTTATGAGTATTAATGCAGCTTCTAAGAGATTCCTATCAACAATATTTTTATACCTTTTTTTATCATACTGCTGTGAAGTCAGTCGGTTCTACGATTCTACGAGGTATTTCAGTTTGTGGCAGAAAAGGAACATTATTCTTTTACCCAGTTAGAAAAGCAACATTATTCTTTTACCCAGTTACAACTGCTGATTTACTCTAGCACATAATGCCTTACTTGTCTGTCCCAAATAAAATGAATCGTAGCCCGTACATGGAATTTTGTAAACAATGTTGCTACTCTGGTGGAGACAATTTCGTTCGAACAATTGTTTTTCAGTGTTATTAAATGAAAAACTTACATTTTCACTGAATATTTTCAAATAAATGATTTGATGGCCTCGAAGCCGTAAACTAAGGTAAAGAAGGGGCTTTCTTTGGTAATACTGGCTTCCTGTCACTATCATTATAAAAATATCTTCACAGCTTTATCGTATCAAGTATCCGAAACGTGAGCTGGATGACACAAATCCCTGCTTATTTTTCCAGAGTTCTGTAGCTCGTTATCCAGGAATTCGGGGCTGACAAAGTGTAATGCTCTCAGGAACATTGAAAAGTATACTGACACTTTTATAGAAATATTATATCCTTAGAGATAATGTATAGAATTCAAATGATTTATTGTTTATATATATATATATGTATGTATATATATATGTATATATATATATATATATATATATATATATATATATATATATATATATATATATATATACTAAATTTTACAAATTTTACACTGAAAAGGTTCACGTCCGATAACAATGAGCCCACGGATACTGAACAGAAACTGGAAGACATTTTTTCCCATACAGTTCATTACCTTTACTGCGAAATTCGACGATTTGCTCGCTTCAGAATACCTTATTATTTATCCCCTGCTATGGATACAGAACTTTGCATCCAAGTAAATTGCTTCTGCGTCAGCCGCATTATCGTGTCAAGCCGCGGCTCAAACATTTTCACTCCCACTAGTTTGCCTCAAATGATTTTGGCAGGGAGGTTCGTCAACTTGCCATCAGAATCAGAGATGGGAAATGTGACAAAAGCCAGTGAGGCTGATTGATGAATGGGCACTAATCAAAACGGAGTTTTAGCAGAAAGGAGGTCGAACAGAAATTCTCACTTGAACTATATTAGGGTTTATATTGTACTGTACAGTATTTTTGAATGTTGCTTGGAAAGCACAAAAAACATTTTCGTGTATATTGTTAATGTTTGTCATATCATTTCAACGTGGTGGGTAGTAAGCTAATGGTAAACACCCAAATTAGACGGCTCATTGCGAAAATGTGAGTGTGATTACTTAAACTTTCAGATTCTTAAATGTTAGTTTTTTTTTTTAACAAAAGTCACAAATTGCTATGTTAGTTATTTTTCTTTAAACAAAAGTTACAAATAAAATTGTCTTTGTAAACCAAAACAAATGTTGAAATGCTATGAAACTTTTATAAATTCTGGTAGAGAATTTGCTAAAGATAAAAAAAAAATTTTATTTAAAGAAACTGCTTTAGCAGTTGTTAAATTCTCACAGAAAGTACAACTATCTATCTTCGCCTAAAGAAGGAAAAGTCACACTCGATAAAGAATAATTGTGGTGTTGTTGTTATTAACAATAAAACTTTGCTTTCACCTCAAGCAAACTTCAGTTAAGGCAATCCTCTTTTCATTTGAGGTTTGTATAATAAATTTATCTGGATGTTTCTTCTACCAACAAAAAAACATTTCTTATAATACAAAACCTTTTTCTACATCATAAGTATGTAACTTCATTATTATAAGTAAATGGGGCATGAAATGGCAAAAATATACATTTCCATCTTAATGTAATGATAAACATTAAATTTATCTGAATGTTTCTTCTACTAACAAAAAACATAATACAAAACCTTTTTCTACATCATAAGTATATAACTTCATTCTTATAAGTAAATGGGGCATGAAATGGCAAAAGTATAAATTTCCATCTTAATGTAATGATAAACATTCAAAATGTGATTTTATTTTTGAGATATATCAGCTCGATTATTCCTTAAGAGCTTTACGTTTTTTCTCAAAATTCAGGAGCACGATTGAAAGACAATGAGGACGCCCTTTTGGCTTATTATTCTTCTTCGTTTGATATATATATATATACATACCAGTGATGATATACATACATATATATATATATATATATATATATATATATATATATATATATATATATATATATATATATATATATATATATATATATATATATATATATATATATATACGTACATGTAAGTACGTTACATCCCTTTAACTTGTGAGATGAAAGCACGGTGCGGATTAGTTTTCTCATTTTAAATCGGGGGAGTAATCTTTGGTACCACAGCTTCCCAAAGCCTCTGATCCCAATTATCCAGCGCAAGCGTTTTTCTGCGAGGCAGTGGGCTCTGCGGCTAATGCCAGGCTTGATTAGGTAAATGAAAATCAGACACCATTTCCATCTGTCCTCTGTAAAAGGATTCCCGCGTTTATCTACCTGAGCCGACGGTCAACAAGAGCAAGCATTATGCGCTCACAGTGCAAAGGCGCTTTTTAATGTAACGCTCTAGGCGGATTGAAACGTAATTATCTTCTTTAATTATTCACTCGTCACCAGTTACACTGAACGCTGTACTTTTGGTGTGTCATTATTATTATTATATTATTAAATCATTCTCCATCGTTCAACGTTTATCCTGGAATGGGTCACAACAATGGATGACTGAAGAGTTCCTCTGTGTTGAATTGGAAAGCTTAATTAAACAAAAACAAGAAAATTCTCCGAAGTTTCTTTGGCGTAATCGAGTTTTCTGTACAACGTATAATGCTGTATGAGCCGCGGCCAGGGTGGCATGTCCTATAGCGTTGCCAGACGCAAGATCATGGCCAACTTTAACCTTGCATAAAATAGAAACTACTGAGGCTAAAGGGCTGCAATTTGGTATGTTTAATGATTGGAGGGTGGATAATCAACATACCAATTTGCAGCCCTCTAGCCTCAGTAGTTTTGAAGACCTGAGGACGGACAGAAAAAGTGCGGACGGACAGACAAAGCCATCTCAACAGTTTTCTTTTACAGAAAACTAAAGAGGACCCCTGTTTATGAGAGTCAATCCATCTGATTTCCTCCGAGTCGTTAGCCATGGCTGTATCTAACTCCGTCACTCGCTCTGAAAATACAAGAAATGTAAAATGAAAACTAGCTTAATAGAAACTTAAAATAATGTACTTGGAGATAGGCTATAGCAGAAGACTTCATAATTTCCATGTTATATATATGCATATATATAATATATATGCATATATTATATATATATATATATATATATATATATACACTATATATATATACATATATATATATATATATATATATATATATATATATATATATATATATATATATATATATATATATATTATATATATTACACTTTTTGTACACGTGCGTTTGATTGCAGGAAATTTTTCTTCATCTGCCTCTGCCACTACTGTTTGTTTACAAAAATAAATAAATTGTTATATTGTACATTGGGAAGATCGTGTCTAAATGCTTACAGAGTTATATCTGTCTAAGACATCTGTTCCTATCTTTTCCCTTTTTGTTGCAACAGTATTTTTTTCCTGAGTGTTGCTTGAATTAATGTAACCTGCGCAAGTTTGTTTACGCAACAACTGCAGACATAAAATGGAACACAAGAGGCCCCGCAAGGGAAAGATTTATATAAAGCTCTATTAACCGGACATCTTGAACGGAAAATGGCAAGGTCGAACGCAGAATGCTAGTTGGTCATTTGCATATCCTTCAGCCAATGCCCTTATCTTCAGATGTCGTCCCAATCTCTTCCCAAATCAGGACCACCTGCAATGGTGTAGAAACACAGGGGAACACCAGATACACAATCCACAATCCATTGTCCGTACCCCCTGTTAATAACCCCCTCCGTAATACTCTAACTAATTGTATTGGTCGTTGTATTTGCTGAGGCCAACTGGGGTGTCTCATTCCAGTGATCTGCGGTTTCCCAGCCCCGGAGGTGATACCCCGTGATCTGTACTTGCTTTTCCCCACTGTGGCCGTGCTGTTCGTTCTCTCTCTCTCTCTCTCTCTCTCTCTCTCTCTCTCTCTCTCTCTCTCTCTCTCTCTCTCTCTCTCGTTCTGAATTTGTTTTCGAAATTTCTGAAAGATGCTTCACCTGCCACATCAAAATATTAGTTGTATATAATATACATATATATATATATATATATATATATATATATATATATATATATATATATATATATATATATATATATATATATATACTATGTATATATATATACTGATACATATACATACAGACATACACACACATACACACACACACACACACACACACACATATATATATATATATATATATATATATATATATATTATATATATATATATATATTTGAATTTAATATTTTGAATGATACTTGACATCTTTAGGTTCTCGTTACGTTTCAGACTCAGGCTGACAGAGGGAGAGAGAGAATTAAAAAATGCTAGAATGGTCTTTCATGGCGCAGATTCTTTTAAAAAAAAATATCCGATCAGGGTAATAATCATGAAATAAATCATTCTGCGAAAATCACACTGAAGTGAATTTGAATTCCATGCACCGTTTTCTAGCTAACCTCTAATGAGCGCCTGATTAGCCATTGATTTATTCTCAAAACTCTCGCAGCCGTGGCTATCCAAAAGTTTTTCAAAGGGATCGCTCCCAATACCGCAAATTTAAGAAATAGCTGCATCGAAGTTCCTTTGTTCTCTTTTAAGAGGTAAGAAAATTCGGGCCCACATTCATGTGTTACCGGGAAATAAATTTCTTTCCAATACTGTCAGAAAATTAGATTAAAGATTTATATCTTTTAAGAACGCAAGAGTAATACCATCATTCTCAATCTAATGAGTATGATTAACTGTAATCCATTACTTTGATTTTTTAATGCCGTCCGTGTTTAAAACATCATTTTCATTTTTGACCAACAACAATCATCTTAAGTTCCTCAATCTAATGAGTATAGATTCTGTATCCATTACTTCTCTCCGAGCACAAAAAATCTGCTGGCACTGAAAAGAGTTCGTTTAGTATCATTCCGATCGGCCAATGAGGAATAAGCGTTCAGCGATCGAATACGGATTATTTCTGGATAGAAATTCATTTCTGCTGGCGCTGAATTTTCCGTCTTTTACTTAATGTGGTTCGGATTCCACAATAAGCTGTAGGTCCCGTTGCTAGGTAACCAATTGGTTCTCAGCCACGTGAAATAAATCTAATCCTTCGGGCCAGCCCTAGCAGAGCTGTTAATCAGCTCAGTGGTCTGGTTAAACTAAGGTACACTTAACTTGACAATCATCTTGTGATCAGCCGCAAGGTAGTTTTCATGCAGGTCATGAATAATTAATGAAGGGAACAACGAAAGATTCAGGAGGGCATGCATGAATTTCCATGTTTGACATAAAAAAATAGGATTTCATTAGCAGTTAATGGCGAAATTTGACGATAACCACGGCTCAAGTTCAATGGTAGGGAAATAGAAAGGTTAACTAATTATCAACTTTTTTAATATAAGTGAAAGTGTATCTTCTTTAACTATAGGTCTCTGTTCATATGTTTTATAATGCATATGACAATATCAAGGATTTTCCATTCATCACCTTCTATGCTTTTGTTAGTTAGGATTTTCAAATTAGTAAAATCCTAATGCAACTGGATATTTTCATTCCTTCAGCTTAAAAGAGACTGGTTTTCTGAATTCATTATTTTCATTCCTTCAGCTTAAAAGAGACTGGTTTTCTGAATTCATTATTTTCATTCCTTCAGCTTAAAAAGAGACTGGTTTTCTGAATTCATTATTTTCATTCCTTCAGCTTAAAAGAGACTGGTTTTCTGAATTCATTATTTTCATTCCTTCAGCTTAAAAGAGACTGGTTTTCTGAATTCATTTTTTTCATTCCTTCAGCTTAAAAGAGACTGGTTTTCTGAATTCATTATTTTCATTCCTTCAGCTTAAAAGAGACTGGTTTTCTGAATTCATTATTTTCATTCCTTCAGCTTAAAAGAGACTGGTTTTCTGAATTCATTATTTTCATTCCTTCAGCTTAAAAGAGACTGGTTTTCTGAATTCATTATTTTCATTCCTTCAGCTTAAAAGAGACTGGTTTTCTGAATTCATTATTTTCATTCCTTCAGCTTAAAAGAGACTGGTTTTCTGAATTCATTATTTTCATTCCTTCAGCTTAAAAGAGACTGGTTTTCTGAATTCATTATTTTCATTCCTTCAGCTTAAAAGAGACTTGTTTTCTGAATTCATTATTTTCATTCGTTCAGCTTAAAAGAGACTGGTTTTCTGAATTCATTATTTTCATTCCTTCAGCTTAAAAGAGACTGGTTTTCTGAATTCATTATTTTCATTCCTTCAGCTTGAAAGAGACTGGTTTTCTGAATTCATTCATGTTCCATTAAGAGAGAGAGAGAGAGAGAGAGAGAGAGAGAGAGAGAGAGAGAGAGAGAGAGAGACTAAGGAGCACGATAAACTTGGCCTTAGGAGAAAAAGTTCTTAAGTGAACAGCATGTGCTCTTACACACATGAAGATCGGTTCTTTGAGTCTCTTTTCTTTCTTTATTCTTCTTAACCCTCAAGTGATTGCTGTAACCCTCAAGTGATTGCTGTAACCCTCAAGTGATTGCTGTAAACACTGCATCTCCCACAACATCTCCGGTAACCAAAAAGTGGTTAAGACAATCACACAAGAGGACGTCTGTTCCATATTTGAAAACAATCTTTTTCCATCCAACGCTGTGAATTGTTTACCTTCAGGGAATTTGTTCCAGACACCGTGTTTTTATAGTCTTATATTGTCATATTAAATCAACCTCGTCCATGATCGTTCTTTCAAATTTTATAAAAGCATTTTGTTTTATGTGCAGATCTGAGGAAGAGCGCTTACATTAATTATGTGCTGTGTTCTAATAATGCCTCGGGTAAGCATAACATTCCTTAATGACATTCCTGAGTAAGATTTCAAAAAGAATAATCATATCCACGACGGTAATAGACATTGGAATGTGAAATAGACATTGGAATGTGAAAGTGCATGGAAGTCTTACTCTTTTCTAGATGTTTATTTCTAGATGGAATTAGCATTTCTATATCAAAAGTATTGACACTTATGAACAGGGTTCATTATGGATCAGTATTTCTTACTGTTAAGTAATATTCCATTTAAAAAGAATAACTGTCATCTCTTGTATCAGCCAAAAAACGCATAGATTTTAATCCCGGTGCTTTTACCGTGGGGGAAAGTTATTCCCCAGACAAAGCTATGCTTTTTCTTATCTGACTACATTGTAGTAATGTGTTTTAGCCTCAACAAATCAATTCAGCTATTTTTAAAGAGAGATTAAGTTATACTTATTTTTTTTTTCTTCGAGCATTATCTTACTAAATGTAGGTGAAAAATGTCTCAGTCTCTCCAAGTGTCTCCAATTGTTTAGTATCACTACGAAACAGTTTTATTTGCTACACTTTTCTTCTACGCTTCCCTTAATTTTTCATTTTCAATCGTCTGTCAGTCTCTTTATCAGCAATACAAGAGAAGGATTAATCCCGAGTGCAAATTTATTATACTTATTTTCCAGATCAAAGCTCCTATCTGACCATTATCTTGTGTTTTATCCTAACAAATCAATGTCGTTTATTTTAATAAAAAAAAGTTATTAATTTTTTTGTTCAAAATTATCTTACTGAATGGCTGAAAAATGTTCTCTCTCAAGTGTCTGGTTTAGTATCACTCGAAATTGTAGTTTTATTTGCTAACTTTTCTTCTAACGGAATTATAATTTGTTCTTCTTCATGTCATTCTTTTAATTTTATCTTTATCAAATAGTAATAATAAATTAAGAGAGCAAATTTATTATACTATTTTCCAGATCCTCCTACCGACCATTTTCCTTAATATCATTAAGACCTTGTCACTTTATAAATAAAAAAAAAAAACTGTTTACACTTGTTCAAAAGGCCCATCAGTGCTAAGCCCTCATTTTCTGCAGCATAATTTGCACCTTTTCGGAGAGCGTTATTTTTGTGGTGTAATTATCCAAATAACGGAATTATATCTTTGTTCCATTCATTCTTTTTAATTTTATCTTTACAAAGTTTGCTTCTATTCGTCGTTGATTTTATTTCTTTTTGACATATAGCAAACTTTCATTTAAGAGGACCCTCCACTTTTTAAAACTTTTAAACCATCTTTTTATAACATCCTGAAATGCTAAACCCTCATTTTATAACATCCTAAATTCTTCATAACACCCTCATCTTTTTTTTTGTGGTGTAATTGATGACACCCCATCTTCCATTAACATCCTGAAATTCCCATAACACCCGCTCTTCTTTATAACATCGTTGATTTTATTTCTTCTTCTTTATAACAAACTGAAATTCTTCATAACACCCCCATCTTTTTTATAACATCCTGAAATTCTTCTTCATCTTTTTATAACATCCTGAAATTCTTCATAACACCCTCATCTTCTTTATAACATCCTGAAATTCTTCATAACACCCTCATCTTCTTTATAACATCCTGAAATTCTTCATAACACCCTCATCTTCTTTATAACATCGTGAAATTCTTCATGAAACCTTCATCTTCTTTATAACATCCTGAAATTCTTCATAACACCCTCATCTTTTTTTATAACATCCTGAAATTCTTCATAACACCCCCATCTTCTTTATAACATCCTGAAATTCTTCATAACACCCTCATCTTCTTTATAACATCCTGAAATTCTTCATAACACCCTCATCTTCTTTATAACATCCTGAAATTCTTCATAACACCCTCATCTTCTTTATAACATCCTGAAATTCTTCATAACACCCTCATCTTCTTTATAACATCCTGAAATTCATCGTAACACGCTAACGTTTGTCCATTGTCTATATCAACCTTGAATGATGCGGGTGATACTTCACTGGGAAGTATCTGATAACACTAATGGTACTTGCTATCACTGGTGATTATTTTTAGTTTCTGTTTTTTAAACAAACTCCCCAAAGCACTAGCTTTGATTAGGCCCTCTTTAAAAGGCTGGGTGTGTTTTTCTCTGAAGCTACAGAATTTTTGCCTCTTTTAAAACATCCCCCGTCTGTGAGGTATAAGGTTTTTTTTTTTTCCTTTTTATTTCACTTGCTTTTATAAAACATCGAGTCAGAAGCATTTTGCCTAATCACCAGCCGCTTTCAACCCGGCCTCTCTTCAACATCGTCAAAAGGGCGCGTCTATTTGCCTCTCCCATCCAATATTAGTTCTGGCGCTGCTCTTCGGAACTTTATGACAGTGACCCACTTTGGTGCATGTCAGTCCTCGTGCCCAAAAGACTGAATGGGCACGACACGTACAAAAGTGAACAATTGTTTAATTGTTCCTTCATCGTTGCGGGCTGTTCAAGAGCAAGAGTCCGTGCCAGCACAAGGCTGACTGAATCTACATAGATAGATAGATAGATAGATAAATAGATAGATAGTTCCTTCATCTACCTGAAATCGAAAAATCAGGACTTTCGCGAACCCGAAGTCTTTTGACGGCAATCGCCTGAAGAGAGACTCATGTTCTGCCTCTTAACAGTTTCTGCCAAGTCTAAGGTTTAAGTCTTCTACCTCCCGCCTTCTCTCTTTCATAAAATTCGATATCAAGGTAAATACTGACGGAGAGGCATACTTAACTTTAAGATGTTACATGGGCAATGATGGATGTACTCTAGGAACACAAAGGCATCAGTCGCCGGGAGATTTTATTACATATAGTTGTCCTTGTACCAGTAGAAATATGATCATAAAAGGATTAATGAGAATGCATTTATATATATATATATATATATATATATATATATATATATATATATATATATATATATATATATATATATATATATATATATATATATATATATATATATATATATATATATATATATATATATATATATGTGTATGTATGTATGTATGTGCATGTATATATAGCTTATGATGCCAGCCAAAAGCCTCGTTTGCTATCAGACAAAATACAATTTACTAAATTGCTGCACCTCTTAATTAAATTCTTCGTTTTCTTTCTGAATTAATTAAACAGAAACAATTTAATTTCAGGAATTTGTATATTACCAATAAGCTGAAAAAAACAATGATTCTGTATGAAGCAAAGATTTGAAATTTTTAGACATATTTGCATAATCATTTACAGACGAAGGCGCATCAATTTAGAATTCAATCTGCAATTAAAATAATCGCGTTCTTTATTTAGAATTTATTATGTTTCATTTGATGTGGCGTTAAAATGAAGACAGGCATAAGTAGTGATTTTGTAAATACATAATGGGGTGGTGCCAGGGAGGTAGAACCCCATCCAGTTTTCAGGAAATTTTCAAGGATGAAGTTGCTTGCCTTATGCCTTTCTCTTCTTTCTAGCTAACGTTGGTAACAACTAATAACTGGGTCAACTGATGGGCGTACACTAATAACCGGGTCAACTGATGGGCGGTACGCTAATAACCGGGTCAACTGATGGGCAGTACACCAAGACCTTGTAGAATGACCCAAGGACACTATATCTAGGTTCAAAGCGAAGATTCTGTTTCACTTCCTTGTTACTTATCTCATGTGCAAACCCTCTGGAAGTTTATCGTTTGGTGAAAGTCTACCTTGATTTCAGCATTCACTTAGTCTTGTAGACATCGGTCTAATTAATGATGAATGAGCCTACTCTGATGCCTGTAGTCTGGACTATCTGTTGAACAGCTGAATGACTCATCCAAAACCTTGTCATGAATAGTACCCATGCGTTCATCGATAGTCAGTGCTCATGGCTGTTCCCACCTAAGCTTAGTAGCCCAATTCCTATTGGTGGATTAATAAGAGGTCCTAAAGACGTGTGTTAATCATGTCCTTATGGTTATCCTTGGGATTATGATGCTGGCCAAAAGCCTTGTTTGCTATCAAACAAAAATACAGTTTACCAAATTGCTGCACCTCTTAATTAAATTCTTCGTTTTCTTTCTGAATTAATTAACCAGAAACAATTTGATTTTAGGAATTTGTATATTAACAACAAGCTGGAAAAAAACAATGATTCTGTATAAAGCAAAGATTTTAAATTTTCAGACATATTTGCATAATCATACCCGTCTTACAGAGATAAATGATGAAGTTATGGCCTTATATCAAATTTTATCAACCTGCTAAAAAAAGAATATGATACGCTGAATGCCTTGTAGCGCAGAGGTCTGGTATATTAATAGCTCGACTGCCGCGTTGTGGGTGAATCACCTAAGCAGAAAACTTAAACACCAGTCATTTTATGCACCTGTAAAGGAGGTTCACTAGCACCACGTTAAACCCCATTGTGCCATTTACCCAATTCACGCTCTTTTCACAGAGAAAGTATTTGAAAATCAAAAACCTCTTCGTTGGTTTTTGAAGTATTTGTTTTAGGAAGCATTTATGTATATAGCTATCTGGGGAAGAAATTCATTGAGAGGAAATTTTGTAAACGTAATTTCCAAGAAGCCTTAAAAAGTTAGTCGGAGCAGATACCAAAACCGTGGCTTATACACTTTAGAGACCAAGTTCCATTTTACGTAATAAAAATAACTGAAGAGATATTAGTTAGCAGGCCGTAAAAAAAATATATTTTTTATTTTAAATAAATATTGCAAAGACATTATAAATTTTCTATACCATCACATTATCCTGCTATAATTTTCAGATAAATTCAATCCTCTGAAGTAACGCTAGTCATAATGTTGAATACAACCATGTTTCCGGGCGCACGTTCATTTACATGAAATGCTGACGTCAGTAACTCCTAAGGAAAATTAAAGGCAGATAATGATATTTCAAAGTAAACGGTAAGTTTATTTTGTATATCCCCGCTTCGTCTCAGTGAGAATACAGCGTTGGCCAAGAATACAGTTCATGCTACCCACCTCGGAAAGTAACCAATATTTATTTAGATTTGTCGTTCGTTACGATGACTTCAGCCACAGATTTAACAAATGATTCTTTTACTGCGCACAGTGGGTCATCGCTTGCATCGCCAGCCTATATGTGTCTTCAAGGCGTTTGGGATTTCAAGCGAGTCTCATCAGAAATCTTATCCATGCACTGTTGTATTTGTAAGCTCATCGAATGTTACCATCTCAACTTTATCTCAATTTCACATTTCTCTCTCTCTCTCTCTCTCTCTCTCTCTCTCTCTCTCTCTCTCTCTCTCTCTCTCTCTCCCAACAAACTTTTCCGTGCTGACATAGCAAAAGCAAGTAATTACATTTCCAGATACAATATCAAAGGTAAAGAACACAGATTCCCTTTTACGAGACTTAGAGCAGAAGTGGTTTCCCTTTGGGCATAAAATCCACCCCGCCTTTTAAAAGACCACAAAGAAAAGAAGAGAGATGGAAGATTCATCAAAGAGGGACCGCTTCCACTTTGAGGAACAAACGAAAGACTTGCAACAGATTACAAGGGGATGTAGAAAGAAGGCCCGGGCAATCTCACGTAACGAAAATATATCATTGCGCGCTCAAACATTTATTTTTAAATAATAGTTCTCATTACCGCTCGGGTAATGGGCTCTTTACTCTCTCATTTTGTGTTTGAATCTCTCTGCATTTTTTATCATCAAGTAGCTTCAATGATAGCTACTTGGCAGATAGGATACGCTTAGTACTAATCCTCAAATAGCGTAAACGATAGCTGCCAGTCATACGCGCAAATGATAGTACTAATCGCTCAAAAATAGTGTCAATGACGCTAGCTACTAGGCTAATCCTCAAATAGATAGGATACGCTTAGTACTAATCATCAAATAGCGTAAACGATAGCTGCCAGTCATATAGGATACGCTTAGTACTAATCATCAAACAGCGCAAATGATAGCTACTAGGCAGATAGTATACGCTTAGTACTAATCATCAAATAGCGTAAATGATCGCTACTAGGCAGATAGGATACGATTAGTACTAATCCTCAAATAACGTAAATGATCGCTACTAGGCAGATAGGATACGCTTAGTACTAATCATCAAACAGCGTAGAGTTAGCAATGATTGTGCGTCTGGCAAAGTTATAGGGCAGGCCACCACCGGGCCATGGCAGAAAGTTTCATGGGCCGCGGCTCATACGGCATTATACGCTGTACAGATAACTCGATTTCGCCGAAGAAACTTCGGCGCATTTTTTTACTTGTTTAGAAAACCAATGGGTTTAGTATAAAATTTAAAGACTATGCTACTTGATTCTTATTTTTTTTTATCTAGAATAGGCGAGAGGAAATGGTGAAGATTGTAGAAATAAACACTTTAACACATGATTTTAAAATGTTTGCTGACTATTGCCTCGTAATAAAACGTTAGCCAATTTAAAAATAGTCCATTTATCGACCCAAGTCATTGTGATTGAATATCAATAATAATAATAATAATAATAATAATAATAATAATAATAATAATAATAATAATAATAATAATAATAATAATCCGTTTCTTCAACCACTTATATTCAGCTATGCAGTCGGAATCAGTAAATAATAATAATAATAATAATAATAATAATAACCCTTTCTTACACTCCACTAATATCCAGCTACGCAGTCGGAATCAGTAATAATAATAATAATAATAATAATAATAATAATAATAATAATAATAAATAATAATAATAATAATAATAATAACCCTTTCTTCCACCACTAAAATCCAGCTACGCAGTCGGAATCAGTAATAATAATAATAATAATAATAATAATAATAATAATAATAATAATAATTCCTGTCTTCCACCACTAATATTCAGCTATATGCAGTCGGAATGAGTCAGATATATCAATTGATAGAATATATCAATTTATCGAGGAATTCTTCATTACAAAAAAGAAATGTTAATCCCTCAGCAATTCAGTATGGCAGGGTTTTAGTGATCAGGCCCATAGGACAGAATGAATAATAAATAAACCAAGAAATAAGAAACAGAAACGCTGATATAGACACGTAGCAATTTGAGAAGCGGGTAGCGTGGCCTTGTATGATATTCATTTTGGTCTACAACAATTCATTTTTTCGCCATTATTACTATTAATTAAATTTCAGATATTTCGGCTAGTCAATATATATATATATATATATATATATATATATATATATATATATATATATATATATATATATATATATATAATATATATAAGCTACAAATGTCGCTTAGTATCAAATTCACGCTACCTCAGGAATATCTCCGATGGTGAATTATCAACGAAGGGGAATTTATAAGCGATAAATGGCTCAGTGGTAACGTCGACTGGAGTTGCTGGGTCTGTGCTGTGTCGAGGATCGCGACCTGGCAGTACCAATCCATTTATCACTTATAAATTCCCCTTCGATGATAATTCTCCATCGGAGATATTCCCGAGGTAGCGTGAATTTGATATTGCGACATTGGTAGCTTCATGATTGTATATAAATCACGGTGTGATAAAAATGTCATATATATATATATATATATATATATATATATATATATATATATATATATATATATATATATATATATATATAGCAGAATTATCCACAGTGTAGGTATTAGTGAGTTTATGGTAAAATTACTGTCGCCACGAGTAAAAGCTCCTTCGTTTATGAGGAAAGGTGAGATGGAGGAAACTGCATCTTCCGCGCCGTTCCTCTGGCAATATAATTAGGTAAACCAGCGCGAATGGACGTATAATTAGCCTCTGCTAGTCAGAAAGTCATGGTGTTTCACGCGGTTAGTATTTGAACGGAATTTCCTCAGTATATTTTGCTTTAAAAAATTTTTTTTAAAAGGCAACAGCAATTTCTGCATAAATGATTTATTTCCACGGCCGTCAGCCTCTTGCGTTTTATATCAAAATATTTAAAGTATTAATCAACTCAGTTTATTAGTGCAAGATACAAACGAAAGATGCAAGAGAGCAAAATTGCTCGTGTTATAGTGTCTTTCGAGAAATATAATGATTATTTTCCTTTTGAATGAATTTCACTTCAGACACGAAATGTTTATTGTAGATCACCTACGCTCAGAGTAAACCATATTTAGACTGCTATTTTGTATAGTTAAAACGACAGCTAAATGAAATATTCAAATAATCAACAGATTTTTATTAATTAGAAAATACAGAAGAAAATGTAAGAGTGTTTAAGAGGATTATAAATTTAGACGTGGATAGCGCCTTCCGGAGGTCTTGTAATTATTGGCAGGAAAAAAGATTCTTTATTCCGTTCTGTAATTTAGAACATTCTGAAATTCTTTCATTATTTTGTATAAGTGGTTCCCCAGACCCTGAGTGTTTGTTACAAAACCAAAGTAATTGAAATAAACACAAAGGAACGGGCCAATAACTTAAACTGTAAAACCCTGATAGTACTGCAGACGAATGTTACATTAGTTAATGCTTTCCGTTTCCTACTGACAAAGACTTTCCAGCTCTTAGCGCAAACTCCGGATGCGATGAAATGGTTTTATAGATCATCCTTTTATTTCATCTTGAAACTCATCCTAACTGACGGAATGCCATGTCTTATCGCGGATAACAAGGCCAAAAATAAAGCCGGGGCTATTACCGGAGACCCTGACCGCGGCGAAAACGTTCTACCTGGAATACTCTCACAACTGACAATGTTTTTCATTTTCCTTCCCGCCTGCAGTTCCTCGTTATTTTCAGTGAATTATTTACGGGCGCTGTATCTCTGGGGCATTAGCCTGGGTAAATAAGCCGGGCAACACGCGATTATTTCCCGAGCGATCCCGGATGAAGACTGCCGGTAAAACTATCTCAGTTTTGAAACGGTTTGATAATGCTCAAAGCTGGATAATCGCACCTGGCTGCAAATCCTCTTGAGTGCTTTTACGAACTGTTTTAAGCACCGCATGAATACCGCCCGCAGAGACTGCAAATCTTATGAGAGCTAACTTTTTATTTAGTTAATACTAATTCTACTGAAAAGGCTTTATTTACGTTTGTGAAAGGGATGGCTAAGGTGCATATGTATGTTTATGCATGCACGTACGTATGCATGTGTGTCATATACCAATGCACTGATTTGTGTACGAGTCTCACGTTAAATGTATTTGTCGCTGAAATAGAAATGGTGAAGTTTCATTTAAACAAAATATCCATTTTAAATTTCTTTAATAACATCTAGGTTCTAAAGAATGAACATAAATAACTTTATATGAGATGCTGCGGAACTGCGCTTAATTTTTCTCTTTTTTAGTATTCTGTAAGAGAAAACTATTGCGCCGGCTTTGTCCGTCCGTCCGCCCTCTGATCTTAAAAACTACTGAGGCTAGAGGGCTGCAAATTGGTATGTTGATCATCCACCCCCAACCCCGTCATCAAACATCCAAATTGCAGCCCTCTTACCTCAGTGTTTTTTATTTTATTTAAGTTCAAAGTTAGCCATAATCGGGCATCTGGCAACGATATAGGGCAGGCCGCCACCGGGCCGCGGTTAAAGATTCATGGGCCGCGGCAGCATTATACCGAGACCACCGAAAGATAAATCTATCTTCGGTGGCCTTGATTATACGCTGTGCAGAAAACTCGGCTGCGCCGAAGAAACTTCGGCGCATGTTTTACTTGTTTAATATATAAAAAATCAGCATTTTTGGTTTAACGAGACAGGATATGAGAAAATAGAAACCTGTATCGTTAATCTGATTATTGACAAAGGATCAGGACGCGATAATTCTGTAAGAACGCCACAGCCGTCTAATGTCCATCTGAAGCATGAACAAGATTTTGGGCATGATAAAAGCATAATCAAAATCATTTTGTCTCTAGTTTTAATGCACTTGATAAACAGAATGGTAGTGATTTCGCGGTATTTCAGCAGACAAAAGAAAGTATTTGAAATATTAATGTCCAAGGATTCACACTGGACCATTCAATTGTAGGCCAGTTCAAGACAAATTCATTCCCATTGCCTTGGCTAAATTATTGAACTGATTGAGTTAGAGATGCAAAATACATAACAAAGATAGATCAGCTGAAAGTCCGTTGTCATTATCCACTGTTCCCAACTGCTAAGAACCTGTTTTTGACACCTAATAACCCCTACCAATATAAATTTCACCATGTCAGTTTTCTCAGAACGTGATGAATTTGAT
>NC_089746.1:63174011-63309011 GCF_040412425.1 Macrobrachium rosenbergii | reverse complement strand
CTAAACCTCACCGAGACGAGACAGCACAGGAAAGGGTAATGATCCTGGTTGTCTTGTGTTGGGCAAGAAGTGCAATTTGACAGACATTCAACTACGCATTTCTTGTCAGTATATTAGTGAGCTCTGTGTACAACAGAGTGGTTCCCCTGTTATCGAAATGTCTCGGCGCTTTACTGTGATACACATCGACACAAGATTCATTGGCTTTTTGGAAGCGATTTATACTGGGCGTTGACCAAGTTAAGTATACTTTAGTTTAACCAGACCACTGAGCTGGCTGATGAACAGCTCTCCTAGGGCTGGCCCGAAGGATCAGACTTATTTTACGTGGCTAAGAACCGATTGGCTACCTAGCAACGGGACCGACAGCTTATTGTGGAATCCGAACCACATTATAGCGAGAAATGAATTTCTGTCACCAGAAATAAATTTCTCTAATTCTTCACTGGCCGGCTTGAGAATCGAACGCAGGCTCAGCAAAGTGCTAGCCGAGAACGATATGGACCCGTCCAACGAGGAACTTTGGGCGTTGACCACCAATGTTACTTTTAGCATCTAAGAATTAGGATTGATATTACATGAAGATCAACCTCCCCAAAGCCAGCCCTTAGATTTGTCAGGGTTTCTAAGGGAGTCATAATTTGCCCCTTCCTTTGTCGGCCATAGGTCTTTTAGAGTCCATCTCATACCAGGTCATATTTTAGATCAAGTAATTAGGAACCCTTGCTAAATTATCACTTTTCACTCATTCGGCAGGTTATTGTTAAAACCATCATTTTAAGCGGTATGGAACAGTTATTTGACCTTGCACATCGCCAGTCGTTTCACTTTTCATACAGGAAGTTAATTTGGCCGTTCAGAAACGGTTTAAATTTCGGTGCAAATTATTTAAATTCATATCTGGTTTTATTCAGTCTTGAACCCTTGTTATAAAAAAAGAAAGGGCTAAGTGTATCATACGTGTTTATTCTGACTGAATCACTTTATTCTACTCTCTGAATAAATCGGCTTATTTTATATTATTTGTTTTCGCCACTTCAAGGGATATTAACAATCAGCTCTGAATATTTAGATGTTCTGCTCTTCAGAACTTGCTGTCACTCAGAGGAGTTATCCAGAAACAGTTTCTTGAACTTGCTAAGAAAGTTGCCACAGTTGTGTGCAGTGTCAGTGAGTAAGAAGAGGTCATGAGAAAGATAAGTGGTTTCCTCATCTCAGTCTGGAAAATATGTAAACAAAAGGCTTTGCCGTTTGAGCAACTGTTAAAAAAAATAGAATTGAAAGTGGAGTGGAATCTGAATATTTAAAACTCTAGTAATTCAAATAACTATAATGAATGGAGAAGTTGGACGGTTACTGTTCGAGACTGAACGAGAGAAACGAGCGACGGGAAAAGAACAAACGAGAAACCGCAAGAAATACTTCCGCTGAAGCTGCAAAAAAGAAGGGAAGAATTTGAATACCCTCAGACATTCGACTTACAAATGCAAGAAACTTATCCCAGTATTTGATACAAGGGAACCAGAAATTTTGCCCTCCCTTTGAAAATACGGCGTTTACTCTGAATAAATAAATAAATGAATAAATGTATACATACATGAGTAAATGAATAAATAAATAAATAATGAAAATGGACTTGAGTATATCTCAAGGAATGGAACTCATGTCCAAGGTTGTGGATGAGTTATTTGGAGAACATCGTTTACATATATATATATATATATATATATATATATATATATATATATATATATATATATATATATATATATATATATAAAGACAAATTCCACGAAGGAAATAGAAACAATGGAGTGCTGCAAGGCCTTTCGACTTATAGTCCTTTACTTCAGTCTGCTAAGTAAAGGACTACAAGTCGAAAGGCCTGGCAGCACTCCATTGTTTCTCTTTCCTTTGTGGATTTTGTCTTTATTTATATATTCATCACGTTCCATGTTTTCGTGATTCAGTTTTATACAAACACACACACACACACACACACACACACACACATATATATATATATATATATATATATATATATATATATATATATATATATATATATATATATATATATATATATTATATATATATATATATATATATATATGACCCTCAATACAAGCAGGAACGGGGTACTGTAATCAGTTAATCAAAGCATAATTGAAAGGAGGGGATGATGAACAACCCAAACTAGTGAACGCGGGTAAGAATAATACACTTATTGCATTTCCTTCAATTGCATTTTAGTATTCAAATTACATTCCTCTTCTCTTTATCATTTTCGCCATGGATAAGAAATCTGTTTATTTTTATTTATTTCCAATTCCTTACTTCTGTTATTTTCTTTTGTATTTATATCTTACAGGTTTCTTTTTCGGGGTCGTAGCGAATGTAAAGAACTGAAGACTAATAGATTTGTTCAACTTTGTCAATCTCTAAAGGACTGAAGTTGCCATCAAAGCATTGCAATATAAATGTAATTATTACGAACTTGTAAATTTCAGTCCATTCAATTATTTAAGGCTTTTTTTTTACCTTTTCCTAAAATTTATTTCCAGTCTTGATTTTTCACTTTACTGGCAATTTACACTTCCTATCCCATAATTTATTTTTCTGTCTACATATGTATGATGGAGACATGCAAAATCGCAGTTTAATGATCATGTATATATTCCATTAATATCTAAAATTTTTTTACCGTACAGGAAGGCATTGCCTTCAGTGCCCCTCGCGTACTTAACTGTATGCATTACTAAAAGGGTTTTTCTAGCACCATCCACATTTTAGCCTTTTACTTAACTTTTATTCCCGCTTCCTTTCTTCAGCCTTGCTGTCCAGCCTCTCTAACTATTACTTCTGGATCTCTTTATTTTACTGCCCACCCACTACCGACTCCCTTTTCACAACCTTAAAATCTTAAAAATCATAACTAATCACAAGTTCCTTTTAAAAAAAAGAATAAGCAACAATTTCGCCGATATCTAATCGTTTCAAATGTGGCAAAATATCCCTGATCTTATCATTGAAATGTTTGATACGAGGCAACGAAATATCAGTGGGTACGTTCTACTGTAATGCAATTGCAAAGCGGATTTATTTGATCCTTCAAGGAAGGCTTTAATAGCTTAGGCTCGAGATTTAATCCGGTTACTTACTCGGCGATGGTTCGTTTCTGTTCACATTTCGTGGTTGGATTTTGTAGAGAAATTTGCTCGTTTCGGGAGAGAGAGAGAGAGAGAGAGAGAGAGAGAGAGAGAGAGAGAGAGAGAGAGAGAGATAATAACGCGAGCACGTAAAACCTGTGATTAAAATTGTGCTTCAAAGTTTCATTCCTGTAATTCTTTCACTAAAGATCATTACACGAGCGATCACCATTCGGTAAACTTTTCCGTAATCATAAATTGTTTCAAGTTGTCTTACAATTTGAATGGTTCTTAATGTGATATAAATAAAAATAATTATTCTTCACAAGTGCTAATTAATACCTGGCAAGTGTTATATATATATTTCTTATAAAGAGATGTATGTAAATAAATATGTTACGTTTCAGTACCTAAGATTATGTATAGTGAACTTTAAATTACATTTGATCAAGATGTCCTTTATTGTCTCACTTGTTTGACGCAACGACGTGAAGATAAACAGCTGATCTTGTAACGTGAGGTTAATTATAAATATGCTTCATGAAAAATTGTTACTCTGATAAAAAAAAGTGTATTTTATCATTCAAGGTTAACTGGAGCGTTTGTAAATCAATTTGACTTGTGAAAAAGTAATCTGGTGGACAATTCCCTTACTGTAATTCAAGAGTATTTAAAAAAGAACAACAACTGGATTTCCTCTGTCAAATAAAAGTAACCAAATCTCATTTTCCTCTTCGAATATGTTATTCTGCCACGATAGTCTGCCTCGGCACAGATAAAACTTCTCCGAAGTCATATTACATTTACACAATCCTGGGTCAGGTACCAGAAT
The DNA here is from genome assembly GCF_040412425.1 of Macrobrachium rosenbergii. Classification (NCBI taxonomy): domain Eukaryota; kingdom Metazoa; phylum Arthropoda; class Malacostraca; order Decapoda; family Palaemonidae; genus Macrobrachium; species Macrobrachium rosenbergii. Next base: position 63,305,030 of record NC_089746.1, on the reverse strand, counting down.
AAGTTGGTAGGCGTCCCTAAAAGGTGCACTATATAATCGGAAATTTTATATCACCTTTTAATGAAATACGAATTTTCAGTTATATAGTGTTGAAAAAGTAAGCATAACTCTGTTCAGTATATATGTATCCATGTATTGTAATTGGTAGGCACCTAAAATAAATGGCTATCAAAAGAACAAATTATATCCACCAATATCGATGATTACTTCCTTATCCCAAAGACCAGCTCCCTCCCAAAGAACTAGGATTAGTTTACAATTCAAGGTTGTATAGGTTTCCTTTGCTGTTTTTCATTCTTCACTCTGTGGCAAATATTTTGTATCAGCTACTAGAATTGTTTTCACTTGGGGATGCTTATGAAAAAATATGTTTGTATTCACCGTGAGCTGATGATTATTGCATAGATACAAAACGGAGAAATACGATCTGAGGCTTTACCAATATCTCTCTCTCTCTCTCTCTCTCTCTCTCTCTCTCTCTCTCTCTCTCTCTCTCTCTCCATGTTTTCGTACTACATTTAACAATTATTATCTTTTAGAACTGACTCTTCAGTTTTATGCGTAATACTGGTCACCAGGCCCACCAAGTCCATATCTTTTCTCACAAGATATTTGGGGTGGGTGTTAAAGTTAGTAGAACCAAACGGTTATTCTGAAATATGCCATCTCCTGCTTATTACTTTTTTTTTGAAGCAAATCATCTTCTGCCTCATGGTCAAGTTTTTTTTTTTTTATAAAAGGAAATGAAATTCTTAACTGAATGTGAACATAGACTGTGGAATAAGGAAACAGTCATAAGACGCTTTAGTATCTGATAAAGTTTTAAGGAATTTGTATCGAGATTATTCACGATTTTGGCAAAAGGAACAATGTCAATTATATATACAATTTGGACACAAAAATATAATACTTCATAGTCAGCGCAAATTATAACAAAAGATGTTAGATGAATCCTAAATCATAAATGATTTTCAAACTGAAAGTGGTTCCAAAATTCATCCTTTAAAGCATCCTTACATTGTACTAATAAAAGCAAAGAAATTCTAAAAAGTATAAAACTTGCTTTTTGATCACAAACATTACTCTAGCACTAAGACAAAGTAAAAACTGCGCCGAAGTTTCTTTGGCGCAATCGAGTTTTCTGTACAGCCGCTGCAGCCTATAATCAAGGCCACCGAAAACAGATCTATCTTTCGGTGGTCTCGGTATAATGCTGTATTAGCCGCGTCCCATGAAACTTTAACAACGGCCCGGTGGTGGCCTATCCTATATCGTTGCCAGAAGCACGATTATGGCAAACTTTAACTTTAAATAAAATAAAAACTGCTGAGGCTAGAGGGCTGCAATTTGGTATGTATGATCATTGTAGGGTGGATGATTAACGTGCCAATTTACAGCCCCCTAGCCTCAATGGTTTTTAAGCTCTGAGGGCGGACAGAAAAAAGTTCGGACAGACAAAACCGGCGCAATAGTTTTCTCTCACAGAAAACTAAAAAAGCGAGTTATGCGTCTATGCTCTCCCTTCTCAAATAATAAATACGACTGGTCAAAGAAACTGTCTTAATTGAAAGTGAAGAGGCAGAAGAGTAATGAAAAGCGCTGATCGGAAAATCCCTGAAAAAGCCATAAAGGATCACAAGTCATTAATCCGCTGTCGGCCTTTTAACGGCTTATGTGTTACATTAGAATACATCGTCAGATTTTCGACAGCGCGGCTTGCATCGCTAAAAGGTAGGAAATGAACGCGCGAGGTAATCTGGAAGATGTACGCTTAAAGCTACGACAAAAAAAAAAATAATAAAGATGAGCTTTATAGGTAAAGATTAAATGGTGAGAAAAATAAAAAAAAGAAATAAGATTAAAAACGAAATATTTACTTTAGGTGACCTTGTATTGCAGGTATACTTGCAAAAGCTTTTCACTCGCATTTCATTGATATCAGTCTCTCTCTCTCTCTCTCTCTCTCTCTCTCTCTCTCTCTCTCTCTCTCTCTCTCTCTCTCTCTCTCTCTTATATATATATATATATATATATATATATATATATATATATATATATATATATATATATATATATATATATATATATATATACTGTATATATATATATATATATATATATATATATATATATATGTGTGTGTGTATGTGTGTATATAAAAATTAGTGTGATTGTATATTGTTAGATGTTCTTCGTTTAAAAGTGAATATGACCGCATACTTTGCTCTGAAAGGAGTATTTGATAGTTTGTATGTTAATAAAGCACAAACGAAATTCGATTCTTATTCACTCTTATGCGAATTCCTCAGAGAGTCTTTTATTCATTATACATATCATTTCTGACAGCCATACTTACATGTGAGTAGAGACATTCCAAGCATATTTGATTCTTTTCTTGTGGGTGCATCTTCTTTGCAACTTCAAAAGGTAAAATTGAACAAGGGTCTTACGAAGGTGTTGGAGTGATTTAGATAAGGGAGACACGTCTCCTATGATTTTAATTATTCAGTCTCTGATTCTCGAGAGCTTATCTGATCTCCTTGAAGAAAAGATAGTTTGAGGACAGTATACTGCAATATTTGTCTATCAACATCTAATAAAAGATAACCATTCCTCTAGCAGGAAATGGTACCATAGATACCATTTCTCTAGGAGGAGATGGTACCATAGATACCATTCCTCTAGCAGGAAATGGTACCATAAGTACCATTCCTCTAGCAGGAAATGGTATACCATAGGTACCATTCCTCTAGCAGGAAATGGTATACCATAGGTACCATTCCTCTACCAGGAAATGGTACCATAAGTACCATTCCTCTAGCAGGAAATGGTATACCATAGGTACCGTTCCTCTACCAGGAATTGGTACCATAGATACCTTTCCTCTAGCAGGAATTGGTACCATAGATACCATTCCTCTAGCAGGAATTGGTACCATAGGTACCATTCCTCTAGCAGGAAATGGTACCATAGATACCATTCCTCTAGCAGGAATTGGTACCATAGATACCATTCCTCTAGCAGGAATTGGTACCATTACCATTCCTCTAGCAGGAAATGGTACCATAGATACCATTCCTCTAGCAGGAAATGGTACCATAGATACCATTCCTCCAGCAGGAAATGGTACCATAGATACCATTCCTCTTACAGGGAATGCCATCATCATATTAAACTTAGAGAAATAAAATGCACACTTGATTGTAAAAACATATATAAAAGTAAATAAATAAATAAGACTGTCATTGTACTTTCCTCTATTTTTTCTATCTTTTTTTTTTACCGTTTTGCCTTAATTAGTTTCCAAGTTCTCTCTCCAATGAACTTGCAAAATCTATCCATCGATAGTTCTTTAAACTTTAAATGCTATTTCTCTTTCTTTTTTTCTTATTTCTTTAGCTCCATTTCCCGTGCCTCCTGAAGTTTCCCACTTTTTCTTCCAAAAGTTTTAAAGTAATGAGGCTTTCTTTAGTTCCAGACAAAATTACTGGAGTTTATTTTTCTCAAGACTATCTCATCCGTCGAACTAAAAGCATCATGGCTATAAAAAAAAAAAAAAAAATATATATATATATATATATATATATATATATATTTCCTCGGCATTTTAAGCATTTCAGAATTCCTCTGTATCTGTACATCCAGAATTTAATACATCATGGCTATATAAAAAAATATATAATTTCCTCGGCATTTGAAGCATTTCAGAATTCCTCCGTATCTGTAAATCCAAAATTTAATATCTGTTCAAATGTTTGATGTCTGCATTTTACCCAAATGATGTGGAGCAGAGAATTCTGTTATCCTCCCCCCATTCCTTTTAAAAAGAAAGGATAATTAGTGTGGAGTCTAAATGGCTTAATATCAATCTTATTCGTCGCAATAATTACAACTGAACTTCATCAGTAAAGTCAGCACAGAAGTTTATTGCAAAGACATAAAGTTCTGTCATTTTTTGCCAACGGATAGTTGACTTTCAAAGGTTTGGAAAAATAAATTGCAGCGTTAATCGACTTTTCTCCATTAGTAATTAGGAAACTTACTTTTCTACAAAGGTATGAAGGAAGGCTTCAGAAAAATCGGAAGCCCGAATTCATAACACATGAGAGGACGTGAATGACAGACTTGTCAAATGACCTACTGGCAAGATCACAGTTTGTACGTAATGTGTGAGGATAAGTATAAAATTATTCGACAGAAAAAATTACGCCAATAAATTTTCGATAGGCACATTAAGAAATAAATATTTTGTATTGTGATTCGAAGCTTGCACTGTCACTTACATCGATGGTTACCAAATCTCGTTGGATGAAATATCCATCATATCATTATATACCTACAAGAGCAAATTATTAATTGATGAAAACGTCTGCAAGACCATTTTATTATTGACAATTCTTTCGAGGTTTGAGTTTATGAAATTAAGACACATAATGCAGATTTCACTAGACGTAACGAATCGCCGTCACATTTTCCACGGTCAGAGATAATCCACGGCTCTGTAGATATTGAACGGCAGATAGCCTACGTTCGATCATGAGCTCATTCTCCCAATGACTCAGGAGGAAGCTTTGTGAGGAGAGAAGACTGATGTGTTATTTCACTCTGTGAACACAAGACTATGTTCTCCCTAACACAGATTACGTACAATTATAATAGCACCAACATAGCATCATACCTCACTAATATTCCATTTACTCTTGCCATTAACACATTTGAGAATCTTTCAAATACCTCTTTTCCAAATTTACATTAGCAGTATCCACTCACAGATTCTATATTTTTCTCTTTCCTGTCGTCAACATATATATATATATATATATATATATATATATATATATATATATATATATATATATATATATATATATATATATATATATATATATATATATATATATATATATATATATATATATATATATATATATATATATATATATATATATATATATATATATATATATATATATATATATATATATATATATATATATATGTATATATATATATATGTATATATATATATATATATATATATATATATATATATATATATATATATATATATATATATGAATATATATTATTATACATCACGGTATGCCCTCCATCCAGTAATTGCTAAATATTTGCATCTTCCAGTCACTAACCAAAACACGACCAATAACAACGGCAAACATTGGAAAAGTCCTCCTACAAGCGAAATAACAGTCAAGAAGCTGTATAACAAGCGTAATTGCCAATTTGTTTGTTGAACCTCTCGCGGAAATATTTTGCTTCGATGTAAATTGGGATAAAGAAAATAAAAATTATTTTCCTAACCTGTTCCATTTTTCCGCCTATCGGTACTGTCAACATCAGACATAACACTGGCTGCTTTTGTATTGCGTTTTGTATTGCAACTGATACGTTGTTTGTTTGTTATGTGATGTTTGTATATTTTTTCTATATTATTTATTATTGACATCGTCGTCATAGTTGCTTTACAAGTTACTGATTTCAGCTGCAAGCGACTGTTTGTCTCTATGATTATATGGTAGAGGGTTTTATTATTCTTGGAGAAAATAGAGAAGAAAATATCGTTTTGCTCTGTACTTATTACAGAATATTTCTCCCGGATGGACGCACACAAACATATGTTCCGACATATACACGCACACATACATTCAGACATACACACACACACACACACACACACACACACATATATATATATATATATATATATATATATATATATATATTTGCGGTTTGGGAATATTTTCTCTCATATGCAATTTCAATTGAAATTAATCACATTGTCCGCCGATGCTATTTGCTTATCAAGACTGAATCAGTCTGTGCTTCTTTTTTCTTCAGGCAAGCTTCTTAGGACGTCCTAAGAACATGACGTCCTTGGGGTGCCGAATTTCTATTGGTCACCAGGTCTCATTCTCTCTGGTGGTCTGGGTGGCAGCATTGGCATTCCTGTGCTCCATTGGGTGCGTCTTCTGCTGTGGCTTGCAGCAAAAGGCTTGGGCAAGGCTTCACCCTCCCTTCTTCAAGGAAACCACAGGACATCCGTGAGAAACCAAAGGGAGACACTCCCTTGACTGCAATCCGCGGCATAGGACGCATTCTACGGAGCACCAGGAATGCCCATCCTGCCAGCAGACCACCAGAGAGAGAATGAGACCCACCAACCAATAGAAAAACTGATAAACAAGAGGCGATTCATTAATGGTCCATTTCATAACTGCTAAGGTTAGGAAACAGAAACCTACCATAGAGAATCACTTGTCCAAAAGAGATAAATCCTGGGGAGAATCAGACCTCCACACTGGAGAAGAGTATTCTAGTAAAGGAAGGACAAAAGACCTGATACAGGTTGCATTGATTTTATCAATGTTATCAATATATGGGGCCTCATGTATAATACCTAACTTCCATGCAGCATTTGCTGATGCCTTCATTAGATGTTTCTCAAAAGTATAGTTCAAGCTCCAGACTCATTTAGGTGAGTCCCATCCACCTGAAGGGAAGGATGAGGTGGAAAATCATTAAGAAATGTATTATACAACAGTGTTTTTGTTTTACTGGAGTTCAGCCTCATACCCCACCGACTATACATTTCACTAATCTGCTCCATGTCACTAAGACTGAGAGTAGTTTCATTCCTCATAAGTGGAGACTTTACTACACCCACAAGTGTTGCATCATCGTCATACTGAACAGTCTTGTTCTCCAGGTCACCAACCATACCACTTGCGTACTCTAAAAGTAACAGTGGACCAAGAACACTACCCTGTGGAACTCCAGGCAATAGGTTGGGGTTCGCTAAAGATCCCATCAGCAGCAGCGCACTGCTGCCTAGCAACCCTAAAACAAATCCACCAACTCCTCGTGATTTACTAAATCGAGACCAGCACTAAAATCTATTTGAATTACTTTACACTCAAAGCCGCTAGCCTTGCAAATGGTATGCCAAATATCAAGAGTATTGCAGAAACCCTCCACCGTAGCCATCAAGATTATCAAGAATTTTCTTAACATCCCTATAGCGTCCTCAGCGGATTGCTTAGCTTCAAAAGCTCGATGAAGCAGTTCAGCCTTTTCCTAAGGGCCAGTAACCAATCTATCATCATCTGTTAGTAGTGAAGGAATGGAAGATGAACCTGACCCATAGGTCGAAGGTTATCAATTTGGTCCACCACAGATCAATCTAAATAATTGTTTCAAGTTTCCTCTTTAAAGAATCATTGTAATTTCTCTTAATTAAATGTTAAATTCTCTTTGCAGCACGACGAGACTCAACAAAAACGGTGTAATTTTCATTTGTACAATTATGTCTTCAAGTGATGAATTTGGTCTGTTTGCCATGCTAAGCTCATGTACAAAGTTGTGAGATAAATAAACAAGTGTAGAATGAATTGTGGAATGGCTGGTGTTCAGAGATGATCCAGTACTGCCGGGTAACGGTGATGAGAAACTGCAGAAATCTGTGAAAGAGATGGAAATTTTATAAGAAGTGAAGAAGTGAAAGTCGAGAGTAAATTAGACCAAGATGGAAGATTACAAGAATAAATAGACACCAAGTAGATCAACCAGTTAGTGTAACTGTCTAAATGTTTGCAATTTTTTTTATATAAGATACTCTCTTATCAGAATTAGTTACGAAAACTGTATCTAATAGATTAATTACAATAGAACACCGCTCATAAAAGTAATAAACTTTGAAATTTAGAATTTAAAAACGTAACGATTTGATGCAGTTGAGAATCACGAATCACACTGTAAAACATTTTTCCAGTTCTATGCAAATGTAACAAAAAATATGCTAATTTACAGCACGGAAAAAAAATATGCTTGGCATGAATTCAAACGAGGTAACATGCCCTTTGAAAAGAATAGTGTTAAAGAAATGAGGTCATGAACATACAGGAGTGAAAAATGCGCTGAGTTTAATGAAAATGCCTCCGTTATAATGTACCATTGTTTAACGTCCGCATATTATGTGCCTAATTTGTAAGAGAGGGGTGACAGGATATACAGAGATTCTAGTATTTGAGAGAGTAATGTAAAAGGGGTGGAAGCCAGCGCTGACACTTTTAAATACCTTTTTTTTATGGTTATTTTTAGGGAGGACCGGAATTAGAGGAATTATTTCGTGATGAGGTTCATTTCGCATCACGGAATTGTGACCCACCAGCTGACTAAGATTTACTGTTCGGCGATCAAAAGGAAGGAGAGAGAGAAGGCAATGATAACGGTCAGGTGAGCTATCAGCAATAATTCAGCGGGCCATTCAAGGTTATCATTCATCCACTTATTCTCTCAACACATCCGTGCTGCTTATCGCTTATCGCTTCGGCCAGACACAGTCAAATAAGCCGCGCATATTATTACAAAGAACAAACTCGAAAATGAAAGCGCCGATCTTTTGGATTGAAGAGCCGCCTTTGCGTTTATTGGATGACGGACATTTCCATATAAATGACTCTAATCTGGCGCTGGAGCTCAGTCCCGATGATTAAAATCGCATATATTGGAGAAGATGCGTCCCTGCTTATATATGAAAGACGTCCCTGCTGAACAGATATGACTGTGATTGTCAATAATGACTTTCCTCTTTGCCAGAAGAAGTTCTTCGCTGGGTGAGCGGGTTCCGTTCTCATCTACCACTCTGTTGGTCGCGAGTTCGAATCTCCGACCGGCCAGCGAAGAACATGAGGAATTTGTTTCTGGTGATAGAAATTCATTTCTCGCTGTAATGTGGTTCGGATTCCACAATAAGCTGTAGGTCCCGTTGCTAGGTAACCAGTTGGTTCTTAGCCACGTAAAAGTAAATCTAATCCTTCGGGCCAGCCCTCTCTAGGAGAGCTGTTAATCAGCTCAGTGGTCTGGTTAAACTAAGATATACTTTTTTTTTTTTTTTGCCAGAAGAGAATGCGGACGCGAACTATGAGCAAATCATTCTTAAAATCGAGCACAGAGAAGAATGTGTTATTGTCTTGAACACCAGTTTAGTTCTTTTCGCTTTGCTGAAGATGTTAAGAATATTTTTTAAACATTAAAAAAAAAGGGTAATTACTTTTACCAGCTTTCGTCTCACACACAGTTTCCCTTCCGAGTAAACCCATGTCAGCCAAATGTTCGCTCGATCTTTTTAATCAGGGAGAGAGAAAGAGAGAGAGGGAGAGAAAGATAAAATGGAACACTTTCCTTCGAATTTCAATATATTTTCTTCTTATCGCCCGCCTTACAACCGAAAACATGCCGTTAGAGTGATGACTGGGCATAAAATCCATATTTTTATTGTAGAAGTTTCAACACATCTTGGCTTTGCGTTTAGTCTAGAGTTACTTTTATTCCCCGAGGAATTTGAGGATTTTTTTTAACTTTGTTTTTACAGTATTCTTCGCAGAAATTACGGGAAGTTTAAAAATTACCTGTTTTGTAACCGATTTAGACCTTCGGACAATGCATACGTTTTAAAATTATTTTTTTTTATCCTAATTTCTTTTTTTTTCCTCGTTCGCTACCATACAAAGGCGCCATTAACAAATCCTCCACTCTTTGCTATTGATATTTCATCATACTGATTTTCCCCTTCATTATCTATCCAACTCATGGATTATGTCAATTTAGACGTTAACCTTTTTTGCTGCATTGCTTTTCGACCTCCGGTCTAATTTTAAAGAAAAATACGAAAACTATTTATACCCACTCCCTTTAATCTACACGCCAACGTTCATTTATTCCCCTCATTTTTTCCTCATACCAGATATCGGTAAAGATTCTGAATAGCAATATGAACTATATTTTGCCACGTTTCCTATGCAGGGAAATCTTTGTCATGCAAACGAGTCTTTGAGCTTTACGAAGAGTTTCGTGTAAAATTGAATCGTAATCTCGATTCGAATTTCAAGCGAGAGATATCTGATTGCCCCAAAGTCCATGAGCGAACTGTCATGAAAGTTTCATAAAAAAATCCTTTTCTCTTCCATTTGTAGGTGTTGCTGGAAAGGCCAAGAACTCGTGCTTAATGGAATCAACATTGGCCAAGTAACGAGATGTTTCTTAATCACTCCAAATCCATATCATCGAAAGTTTTATCTCACAATCAAAAAGAAAGTTTAAAGTCTGAAAAGATTTCAAATTCGCAAAAACAGTTGTGAAGCCATTTTCACGGAAAGATGGCGAATTATAACCGTCAATGAAACTTACAAATAGAGACGTTGCAATAGCAGCCATGCCTTTGTTGTTCGCTAATTCGGGGATATTAGCAGCTAATTGCCAGGGCTCAAAAAACCATACATCTAATTTGAGCGCATTGACTTGACTGAGAGGGTTTATGATACAAAAATCTCATAACGAGATCCCACACATTCTCTTTGCCCACACACACACACAGATGATGCATATAATATATATATATATATATATATATATATATATATATATATATATATATATATATATATATATATATATATATATATATATATATATATATACATATACATATAATATATAATACTGTATATATATATATATATATATATATATATATATATATATATATATATACATATACATATAATATATAATACTGTGTATATATATATATATATATATATATATATATATATATATATATATATATATATATATATATAGATATATAATGTAAAATGTGTGTGTATTTGTGCGTTTATTCACATACATATTAAGCCATAAACATAGTTTTATATCGAATTCACTATATCTTGAAAAAAGCTTATACACAAGGGGAATTATAACTGATAAACGCATCTACTCTGGTCAGGTAATAATTCATTTTTCAGTTGCAATTCCACTCGGCGTAAGTTATTCCCAATGTACGGTATAACGAATTAAATATAAAATGTGTTGGTTTCGCCCAGCTTTGGTAGATTTCTCACCACGGAAGTACAAAACGAGGAGAGGAACGAGCAGATTTCACTTTCAGTCCAAGACCAAGAAGATGATGTTCTCAGGATGATTTTCATTTCTATTTAACAGACAATTCAATTATTTATCAGAACTTTCAAGTTACATGTTTCTTCTGGCCTAAACTAAGAAAGCTCTGTTATATTAATATTTGACATAGGATTTTTTTATATGAAATTCCCCACTTTCTTAGCAAATACAAAAAAGTGCTTTTGGAAAAAAATGAAAGAGTAGATTGCAGCTGTTTTGTAGATATTTGTATAGAAGAGCCAGCTTGAGATATGTAAAGCAAATCCCTGCACAGAATACTTTCAGACAGAATTCTGCAACTTTGTCAAGCCTCGAAACATATGATTTGAGACTTAATGATGTCTTCATATTACTGTATAAAACTGAGGAGATGTTAGTAAATTTCTAGTAATCTCAGGGACCTGGTTCTAAGCATTCGATTTAAAACTGGAATGGATATCTAAACGCTTGTTCTTTTCCACCATCCAAGAGCCATCAGAAGCTAATTTGTTTACATAACTTAAACAAAAAAAGCTATAACAGAAACTGGATAAAATCTTTCAAAGAAATTTCAATATCCAAAGTTTAATGGAACATGAATCAGCAATGAGGCGCTGTTTTGAAAATTCAGGCATTTTCGGACTTCAGAAAGATTTGGTCATAATGCTGGAATGTTTCCATACACAGGTGGTAATGGAATTCTTTGTCATCAAACATAAACTTAAAAACCAGTGTCTGGACACACCTTAGCCAGGTGTATCTTCCCAATCTATCTGAAGAGAGCTCGTATTCAATGCACCTCCACCATTCCCACGTTCAACGAGAAATCCATTATTTATAATATTACCAAAATCGTTAGCCTGCACTTATAGATAACACACAGACATCAAATATTTTATTATAGATAGCACACAGACATCAAATATTTTATATACTTAGATAAGCTGCAAATAGATGTCCACGTGTGTACTATCTTTACCATTTATCGCAAATAAAATGCAAATATCTCTTCGGTGTTTTCTCTAAAATATACATTTTCTAGCGTTATTTTTCCTACTTCTCTGGCGATGCAATTTTCCCTGTCTAGTTATCACTCCAAGATCGTTCTCAGAGACACTGTTCTGACCCAATAAACATGATTAGTACATGTAACAAAATACTGTAATACAGTTTTTTCTCTTGTGAACATTAGACGTTTCTTACACGTAAATGCATCGACCCGAAATATCAGCTTGACAGATAAGATGCTTTTTCTTATAAACTGTGACAATTTTACAACTTAAAGTGCTTCTAACATATTACAATACCGACGAGCAGCAAATAATTTTCATAGAAATATGAGTGTTCGAGCAGTTGAAACCTTAAAAAAAAAAAAAATCTCAGAAGGATATGAACTAAGCTCCTGACGTGACTGACATTCAAATATTTTTTTATTTTGCATTTTCATTTCCACGTTCAATATACTTTACTTTAGGAGGCAGAAAATAAGTCGGTCTTAATCACTGTAACGTAAGTGTGATCATTACTGAGGGCACAGCTGAAATTATTATGCTGTCTACAAGTGATGAAAATGTGAAAATCTTGGAATGATGCAGCGATCTGCTTCTTTGATTCCTTTTTACTTTTATTTCAAAACGGATGCTGTTCTTCATGAATCAATAATTATTGCTTCTAATGTCAAGATGATGACACAAAAAGTTTGCGAAAACAAGCAGAAATTTTAGAGAGTGATAAAAAATATATATGGATTTGTGATTAAAAATGTTCGTAAGTGAATAACGTCATCAAAAAAAAAAGCCTTTGTGTAAAACCGAATTTGTTTAATGTAGTGTAGCGTTCATCTGGATGAGAAACTTTGTATTTTAGATAGACTTCTATCTTTCATTTTTATATTTTCTTTCTCTTTTTGGCAAATTCGCTAAACTTATACATTTCTGGACGCCAAGTTTCACTTGCACCTCTCCACAGAATCGCCTCCAACAGCTGACCGATGTCCCCTGGAGGAGAACACCGGAAATAACAATCGGCCTCGTACCCCCCAAAAGTCCCTTTCTTCTTTTCGTCATCTCATTGCGACAGAGCCCCCCCCCCCCCTCGCCTACATCTGGCGGAGACGTGTCCTCTCCCATCCCATTACCCCCCCACCACCCCTCCCCCAAACTCCATCCAACCCAGGGAGGTTTTTTTTTTTTTTTTTTTTTCCAGCGGCCGTCATCCTTCAGCGTGACACCATGATGCTTTTAGGTCCCTGGTCGAGGGTATTGTGTTGGTCCATCCGAGTCAAAAAGGAGAGAGAAAGGGAGACGGGAAAAGGGGAGTGTTTTGTTGGCTGCAAGTGAAAGCGGGAGCACTTCTCCCTAAAACCGTGACCAAGATGGCGGAGGAAAGTTGCTCTGGATTTGATTTCGAGAAAAGGGTGAATATGAATTCTATTTATATAGTCCGTGGCGTTTCCTCTTTCAAGTATTCATCGTCGACGGATTAAACTGTTGTCACTGACATATTCAAAATAGTCCGTTTATTGTGCATTCGTCTTCTAGTTTATTGTTTTTTGTTTTTTGTCGCTGTTGAGTCTAAATAATATATGCATACATACAAAAGACTGTGTTACCCTCTGAAGCACAGTGAATGAACTCGAGCGATGGTTGACCAGATTTTGACTCAAGTACAAATTTTATTCTCTCACTTTCATTATATATATATATATATATATATATATATATATATATATATATATATATATATATATATATATATATATATTTATATATATATAGATATATATATATATATAAATATATATTTATATATATATATATATATTTATATATATATATATATATATATATATATATATATATATATTTATATATACATATATATATATATATATATAAGTGAATGTTTGTATGTGACTGTAACTTTGTATGTTTGTGCATATGTTTGTGCACTATAGAAATCCGCACCGCTTGACCGATCTAGACAAAATTTGGCACGTGGCCATCATTTGACCCGACTTAGGTAAAAGGGTAGGTTTCAAACCTGGATAAATGGGACAGTCCCTTCCCATTCCCCTTCCCCTCCCCTTTTTTGTAAAATTATGCGGTAAATAAACTCTACGGGTTTATCATACCGCAATTCATGTACTTGATACCGTAAGAATATATTATTGAAAATGCTCTTTTTGGATAAAATGGACAGTCCCACAGTGATTAATAATTCTGTGTCAAGGTTTATGTTTAAGTTTAATTGGAGGGGGGGTGTCTTTAGGTTTAGTGGGGGGTGTGTTTAGGTTTAGTAGGGGGTGTGTTTGAGTTTAGCAGAGGGTGTGTTTAGGTTTAATGGGGATGTGTTTAGGTTTAGTGGGGTTAAAGGGATAATCAGCGCAGTAATACCTGGATAAAAGGGACAGTCACCACAGTAATACCTGAATAAAATGGACAGTTAAAACAGTAATAAAACTTGGGGGACAGTCACCACAGGAATACCTGGGTTAAAAGGGACAGTCAGCACAGTAATACTTGGATAAATAGGGCAGTCACCACAGTAATAGGACCTGGATAAAAGGGACAGGCAGAACAGTAATAGCTGGATAAATTGGACAGCCACCACGGTAATATTAGGGTAAAATGAACAGTCACCACAGTAAAACCTGGGTAAAATGGACAGTCACCACAGTAAAACCTGGATAACATGGACAGTCACCACAGTAAAACCTGGATAAAAGGGACAGACAGCGCAGATATGCAAAACCTGATGGACAAGCAAAAGGGGACAGACAGTAATGCCTGGATAAATGGCACAGTCACCACAGTAATACATGGGGGACAGTCACCACAGTAATGACTGCATAAAATGGGCAATCACCACAGTCGTTCAGAATATCGTCTGAGCTGAGATACACACAAATAACACTCACTAACATGACAGCTTCCGTTTTGCCGATATGTTATGTAAATATGTGTGGTTAAGTTTTTTTATTTTTCAGTGCTCAGGAGTAACATGTCCTAGCTAGTATTGTTTTTACGGAGTTTCAGGCAGTCCAGTATGGAGTTAGGCTCCCTAAATGTAAGATATGCTGTGTCAATAGTCGGTTTGAGTTGTCAAAGTTAAAATAAGTTATGATTATCCTTGACCCAACCACAGTGAATGGCGTCCAATGGTACTTACGGACGACTTTTTATTGCTGAAGGTTTTATTATTGAAGATTTGTCCTCATGTGCAGCAAATCACCTCATAGAATTAACAAAGGATGGGTTTCAACCAGAAGATAGTTTTTGATACACTTAAACGGGATTTGTTTCCCCAAGCGATATATATTTATATTATCATAAGCAATTTTCTTTGCAATTATACATCTGTCTTATTACGATTTATATTTTTAGGTTACATCCACGTAAACAAAAATCAGTTTGGTTTATTTTTGCTGTCATTGGTACATATGTCAATGTTATAGCAAAGTTTTGTGCAATACTGTTTGGTTACAATTAATGTTTGTGTTATGTGCAATATCAAGTTGTGTATATATGTATATGTATATATATATATATATATATATATATATATATATATATATATATATATTATATACATATATATACATAAATATATGTATATGTATATATATATATATATATATATATATATATATATATATATATATATATATATATAGCTGTGTAGTAATTCTTCTAATGGGTCATAAACCACTTAGTGATTGTTCATAGGTTTTCAGTTCAGTTCTAAACGCGTACTAATAACTTTTGCTGACGGTATATCTTGGTATTCTTTATGATAGATTTGGTTTCCTTTTTTAGGTGATGATTTTCAACCGTAAACGTCTGGAAAATATTTGATGTACGGTCCGCAGTTTGCAATTTGCAGTCTGGAGTTTGTAGTCTGAAGCTTGAAGTCTGATTTGTGCAGTCTTCAGTCTTTTGATAACCGTCCAGAGGCGAAATGATTCCTTTAAAAAAAAAATCCGTAGGTGACCAGGCGTAGAATTACGATAAGACTTGTGACATAATTAACACTTATATATTTACTTCAGCTGATCAGAAATGCACAGTAACAAATTCGTCGGAATTATATTGCAGTTTCATGAAGTTTCATGGATTATCTTTCTGTTTATTACCCTTTGACAATTAACCATCCGGTATTCTTGTTCTTTTTGTTTACTTTGTAACCTTCTTTATATCTGTGTCTCATTCGTGCCCCGACGATGCGTTAATAGACGTGAAAGCGCTTGGTACTGAACTTCTGCCTGTCATTTTCCTGTGTGGATTATATTATATATATATATATATATATATATATATATATATATATATATATATATATATATATATATATATATATATATATATATATATACAGTATATATATATATATATATATGTGTGTGTGTGTGTGTGTGTGTGTGTGTGTGTTAGAAAGGGCTGAGACAAAACGCACCTTGGCAATATATTCGTTCAAATGTAAGACTACGTAAGGAATTCTTTTTTAAGCATGCCAACTTGCTTAAAGCAAGGAAAAAATGTCCATTCTTTTATTCGGTAAATAATTGCTAAAAGCGTTCTGTTATCATGCGCAGAAGCTAATAAACACGGAATAAAGCTTCTCCTTAAACAAACAAAAAAAAAAAGGGACGATGTAGTCTTCCTCGTAAATCGCCCAAGTTTCAAGAAAAGTGACTCCACGGTCCTTGGCTGTGACGTCACCAGCTCTACGAGTTTCTCGGCAAAGGACAACAGATCCCCTAGTTAATCAGCTTTCGCTTCGGGCGCAGCAAATCTTCGGAGTGTTATTGCGTTCTTTGACGACGAAACTGGGCGCTTTATGAACGGTTTTCTGCTACCTGATGTGGAGGAAATAATTCTGTGCCGCTGGAACTTACGATTGGAGTTTGGTGGTTTGAAGGATGGGCGGCATAAAGTCTTGGTTGGCTACTCTCCCGGGCCCCGCCGAGACTCTCTTAAATTTTATTACAGTTAGTTTAGTGTTTTGATAGTTTATTCCGAAATATTGCAATAGTTCTTGGTTTTGGTTATTTAATGTTTTTTTTTCTGTGTAGGGGTTTTGTTTTTCCTCGATGGAAGAGTTTTAATTATACTTGAAAATTTGTATCGTTACTGATACTTTAAATAGTTGTAATATCACCAATCATTTTGCTGTACAGACGATTACAGCAAATGTAAATAGCACAAACTCTACTTTTCGTCGATAACAATGAATACTAGCCTCTGATATTTTTTGTTTTGATATTTTGTAAAGCTTTGGCTATTACATAGCATTACTTAAGTTCGTCCATTTCTCAACCCTGTTTTATGAAACTGTAGTAGGCAATGGGTGTTTTATTTTTGTACTGCATATTTGATATGTAGAGGTTAATATTCAATCTGATGTACTTCGAAATTTGAAGTCTGTTAAAACCTGTTAAAACAGTTAGTGATTTTAGTGTAATTCCTTCTTTGTTTAAAGCTTGAAATTTACTTTATATCTTGTAAGAAAAAGATTGGTTTTTAATTAGAGTTCTATATACTGCCATAATAGCAACTTATAACTGCTTCCAGATTGGTTGACGTCCAAGCCACTTTATGAAGTCGAGTAGGCCTACGTTTGTGAGAAAGGTAACTGAAGTCGAAATTCCTAAGCCAGGACCTTTTCTCCTCTAAGGTAGGCTTAAAAAATTTTTTTACCTCTACCCATGCAGGGGTGGTACTCCTGTAGGGGTGGAGGCCCCTCCCCTGCCCTGTTCTATGCCCATAGGTCTTTTGACCTATGGGCAGGTGCATGGGAGGTTCTTACTAATAATTTTTTCCTTTCAGGCCTTTGGTACATTATTCTACCCAATTTTATTAGTCATCTAACGTAGCTGCTTGCATTAAACTCCAAAGAACTTTTATTTTACAAGAACTTTGCAGTTTAGTACAGACCTTTTAACATTATTTTTGGTAACATAGTACAGTACGTGATTAATTTACCATTATCTAAATCCTTCTTGTGATTCAAGTTATTTTAATTGCTTGCATTCTTAAATTCATTCCCAAAGTTTAGCTGTAATTTAGTTTTTATTTTTGCGTCTGTACTTTTCAACCTGAATGAGTTCAGATAAAAAATTGACTTTTTTTGGCAATGCATTTTAGCAATTGACTTTTTTTGGCAATGCATTTTAGCAATTCATTTCTTTAAATATTCAAGATTCAAGGCTATTGAAATGTTGATTTGGTATTCTGAAGCTTGATATAACGAAATTTTTTTCATACTTCAAAATTAACGTAACTCGGTTGTCGAAAGGTTAAGGCTTATATATAACTTTAAATATTCATGCCAGTTTTAATATTCATGCCGATCATTTTAATATTCATGCCAATAATATAAATATTAATGCCAATATAAGTATTCATGCCAGTAATATAAATATTCATGCCCGTAATATAAATATTCATGCCCGTAATATAAATATTCATGCCAGTGATTTAAATATTCATGCCAGTAATACAATAAGCAGGCCTCTATTTTTGAACTTTATTGCAATAGACAGGCTTTTTTCAGGTTTTATCAATATTAAAGTTGACACTATTCCAGTAATGGTAGTTAACAAATCACTCCAGTAATGGTAGTTAGCAAATCACTCCAGAAATGGTAGTTAACAAATCACTCCAGAAATGGTAGTTAACAAATCACTCCAGAAATGGTAGTTAACAAATCACCCCAGAAATGGTAGTTAAGAAATGGCAGTTGACAAGTCACTCCAGAAATGGCAGTTGACAAGTCACTCCAGAAATGGCAGTTGACAAGTCACTCCAGAAATGGCAGTTGACAAGTCACTCCAGAAATAGCAGTTGACAAGTCACTCCAGAAATGGCAGTTGACAAGTCACTCCAGAAATGGCAGTTGACAAGTCACTCCAGAAATGGCAGTTGACAAGTCACTCCAGAAATGGCAGTTGACAAGTCACTCCAGAAATGGCAGTTGACAAGTCACTCCAGAAATGGCAGTTGACAAGTCACTCCAGAAGTGGCAGTTGACAAGTCACTCCAGAAGTGGCAGTTGACAAGTCACTCCAGAAGTGGCAGTTGACAAGTCACTCCAGAAGTGGCAGTTGACAAGTCACTCCAGAAGTGGCAGTTGACAAGTCACTCCAGAAGTGGCAGTTAACAAGTCACTCCAGAAGTGGCAGGTAACAAGTCACTCCAGAAGTGGCAGGTAACAAGTCACTCCAGAAGTGGCAGGTAACAAGTCACTCCAGAAGTGGCAGTTAACAAGTCACTCCAGAAGTGGCAGCTAACAAGTCACTCCAGAAGTGGCAGTTAACAAATCACTGAGTCCAGGCAAACTGACTTTCTGAAATTTTGCTCGGCAGTTCTGACCCCTTGACCTTTTTTACAGTTGTTCCTGTCGTTCCTGCTAGCAGTTGTTTTGGTTTATCTGCTGATCTGGTCAGAGGCTTTATAAGTTGTTGGTCTGTTTAGGAGAAAATTGGATCTATTCAGGAAGCTTCGGTTCATCTCATTCAGTGAATCATTATTTTACTGACTGTGAAAAGTATCTTGATTCATTTTGTAATATAATCGCAAACATTTCTGCAGCAGCTTTTGTTTTTCAGAATATTTAGTGTAAAAGCGTACCGGAGAAGTGTTATTCAGGACAATGCGAACAATACTTCACCTTTTAGAAAACTCTTGTGTTTCGTTGCTTTTAGCCCACAATAGTTTTTAAACGAGGCACGACTGAAACCTAACGTTTCTGATGTACTTCACAATGCCATGGTTGTCCTGCATTGATGGTTCAGGAAGCAATTAGTTATTTGACACTGCAACATACAAAGCGGCTCATACAAAGCATCCTAGGCAGTGAGGCAAGAATATCTAAAATGTGGGCAAGATGGGATAATGAGGCGTCTGTTCCATAAATGATTTAATCTGTATTTTTGCAATTATGTCATCTTCAGAATCTATTCTAATTTTATTTAATCACTTATCACTATAGAGCTTTACTATTTTCAATTTTCGTATTTAGCCCTCTAGACCTGACTACTGTAACCACGTAAGGTCCCTAGCAGCTGGAATTTGTATGCAATCTTTTTTTTTTTGGGGGGGGGGAGGGGGTGGGGTTTTTACTATTCTCAATAATACTGTCATTACCATAATGAATATTTGTCTACTTCAAGAACGGTGTGGATGTTTCCGATCATCATTTTTTATCAGGTCTCGTGTATCTAGATATGTGCATTCTCTTGTATATTCCATGTATATGGCCGTGCGCTGAAATAAAATTATTGCAAACTGGTAGGTTTTCTTGACATAAAATCCGAATTAAAATATTTAAAGAACTTTAAGCTGTTTACCTCAACCGGGTCGAGTAAATTTTATAAATTCCAGTGTTTTATAATGTCAGATATAAAATTGCTTATTTTAAAGCCAGAAGTCAAATCATGTGTACCATAACCTAGTAATGTTTTAAGAAAATGGGCATGGTGTTTAGGAAACCATATGTCCGCAACCTACAAAGCTATTGTAAGAGTTGCGATTATTATTGAATTTATATTAGCTGCCGTTTATAGCTTGATTAAATGAAATGTAAAAGCTAAGAGTTTTCATGTCTCGCTAAGAAGAAATGGTCAGTCTTCTATACAAAAATAAAAGTGTTTTAAAGTTAAGTTGGGATTACTGTTGATAGTTACCGTTTATTAAAAATACTTGAGCTTTTGCTAGTTCTTCAGGTATGGCCGGCAAATATACTGTTTTTAGTTATGCATTAATATGAAACCTTTTAAATAAAAAAAAATGTCGAAATAGAGGGACAGAAAGAAAGCGATTATTTGCAAGTGAGCACAAGAAATAAAACTGCCTCCATTGTGTTCGATGGAAGGGCGAAGCCTTTTGGGTGTTTGCTAATTTAGGGCAAAAGAATTTAGATTGAAATGAACGATAAAAATGACATGAGGCTTTAGTCTGTGTAACAAGATGACTGTCTACATATAGGTGGCAGTTTAAAACTATCCTTATAGCGTAATTAAACAGTTGTTACTTGTCATAAAGATTCTGATAACACTCCATAATTTTTGTTACTTTCCCTATGATGTTGAAACTCTTTTGATTGAAGTAATGTATGGGACCTACAGGAGATAAGTGTTCCGATCTAGAAGTCAAAATCTTTAAATAAACTCCCTTTATCACATACGATGTTTCTCTGGGGGTAGCCTATTCTCTGGAGATGAATAAATTGTTAGGGAAAAAATGAATAAATTGTTGATATATTGCAATCATTTAGTTGCTGATAAACTTGCTGAAAAAGCCTTTGTCATTTTCTCAACCTTGGGTCACTACATAGTGTTGAGAGTCTGGGGAGAATAGCAATAAAAATATATTTGATGGATTACGAAAAACGGGATATAGATAAATTCTTATTACTTAACTGGTAACAGAAACGAAAAGAGGGCAGTTTACTGATCAAACATGAAGCCTTATGGTAAAGTGAACTTAACCTAAACGTAGCTTATCTTATCTGAGGACTTAACACAAACAGTCAGAACATGATTTTTATTGGAATACATCCCATACAGAGAAAATTCCCCTGAAGACGAAGGTTAGTTACTGATGATACACTTGTGAAACAAACTTTCAAGGTATTTCAGTACTGTTTGTCGTAGTCTTAATGAAAGTGGCTGTGATGTCCAGCTAAAGCTTAGGCTGTGTGAAGGTCTAGGAAGCGTTCTTTCACATTTCAGTGATATATATATAACATGAAAATTGGTGAAATACAAGGGGTTGACTGACCTTCACTAAGCTACCTAGAGCACCGTGCTCAATAGTATGGCCTGTCCACACTAACGGGCATGCCCGACGGGCACTTCCAGCAGTTCATATTTTCTCTCGCTTCTGAAGCAGTGTTACCAGACAATCGCATCGTTCTAGCTCCATACTCGGTCGGTCAGTATAGTGGAACGGATTATGGGAACAGTGTTTGCCCGTCGGGCAGTGCCCGTAATTCTGGACAGGGTTTAGGTTCTGTTCCATCGGGCACTTCAGCTGTTTATATTTTCTCTCGCTTGAAGCAGTGTTACCAGACAATCGCATCGTTCTGGCTCAGGTCGGTCAGTGTAGTGGAACAGTTATGGAAACAGGTTTGCCCGTCGGGCAGTGCCCGCCAGTGGACAGGCCTGAAAGCCATGTTTGCCACTGCCGCCGGGCAAACACTGTTCCCATAACCCGTTCCACTATACTGATCGACCGATTATGGAGCCAGAACGATGCTTTTCAGAAGCGAGAGAAAATATAAACAGCTGAAGTTCCCGACGGGCATGCCCGCTAGTGTGGACAGGCCATAAGACTTTCCCTTCCTGGACCCATAACCTGACCTATTCCAGGGCGTTATAGTTCACAGAGAAACTATATTTGTTTACATAGCTTGGTTATTTGTCTTATAAGCACTGACAACTTGACTTACACCAATACACTAGACCTTCGGTTTGATACCACAGTACAAGAGATTGTGATAAGACCTGAAACGAACAGGCACTGAAGTGTTTAAGAGCTTTTTCAGTCATGACTGGTAAAATGTGAGGCACAAAACTGAAAATCTGCCTTCAAGCTCTGCCAAGAAGCACCACCAAATTATCGTGGATTATTAAAGACATACGCGGTTAAGTGTAAGTTTTTTTTTTTTTTGTCTCAATTTTTTCCTGGTTGTTATGGGTAGCAACAAGATATTAAAATCAAAATTGAGCGCTCCGTAAAGGGGTAGTGCCGTCAGTGCACCTCGTGCGGTGCGCTGTAGGCATTAAGGTTCTTTGCAGCGTCCCATCGGCCCCTTAGCTGCATCCCTTTTCATTCCTTTACTGTATCTCCGTTCATATTCTCTTTCTTCCATCTTACTTTTCACCCTCTCCAAACAATTGATTCATAGTGCAAATGCTTTGAGGTTTCCCCCCGTTACACGTGTTCAGACTTGTTAGTCAATTTCCCTTTCAGCAGTGAATGACCCCATAGGTCCCAGTGCTTGACCTTTGGCCTAAATTCTATATGTTATTCTATTCTGTTCAAGATAAGGCGCTGATTGATTGCACTGTTAGATGGAAAGGAAAATAATGGAGCACAATGAAGAAAAAATAGAATGTATATTAGAAAAATGTGAAAGGGTAACCTAAAAATGTAATAAAACAATACAAATAATTATCATGAAAGTGCGCAGAGTACAGACAAGAAGGGCTCATTTACATATGACATCAAATATTAAATGTAGTGTAAAATGGGATACCACCAAGGAAATTAGCCTCCAAAAAGGAATGATTGAATGTGGATACATTAAAAATGCTTGTACATAATTAGGTAATCAGCAAACTAGATTAATGTGAGTCTTTGTGAACTAATTTATTTGCGGAAACAAGGACAGCATTCGGTCAACAGTGCAGTGAAACGTATAGTATGTAAATCTCCTTTGGCCTCGTATGAAAGCAAGAAATTGATCTAAAATGTTTTGACAAACATAACGATAAAGAATAAAGAATACAAAGGTAAAAAATATTGCTCTGATGTTAGCAATGAGAAATGCAGATCAATAGAGCCAAGAATCACCAAAGGTACTGGAAAAGAGCTCAGTTACTGGAAAAGAGTTCAGACACTGGAAGAGAGCTCAGAGCGCACGGCAGCAAATTATTCAAAACTTTGGGAAACGACTTTCAAGAAGAGAGTGGAGATTTGTCTGTGAATAAACAAGTTGTGGCAAGGAAGAACAAATTATTCAAGGGAATTATATTAACAGTAACCGACTATCTAGTGGAGTAGCCGGTTAAACCAGATGAGAAACGAAAATAGATCCCCAAAAACGAACGAGGATAATGAATGTGATGATAAGGATGGTGGTAGTTCGACCATAACCACCTATTTAGTTTAGCTGTGAAACTAGTGATTTTTTCTTAATGGAGGGAAGGAGGGATGGGGAATTATAGCTTAGAAGGCGGAGTATTATCCTAGGTCAAAATTCTTCCCTCGGGGGAACTGACATGAGACAATATTCCCCAGTGGGAAAACTGATCTGGGTATTATGGGTTTGATTGCTGAAAGAGCTGGAACTTTTATATATCCCTTTGTACCTCTGTTGCCCTAACCAGTCAGTTGAACGACTTCAATGTGTTACAACTAATATGAAGAAGGGCATGAAACTCTGTTAATCTTGCTGAGAAGCGGAAAAAAAAACAAAATCCGCTAGTTGTACAGAAAAGGGTAACAGGAATTTTAAGACAGTAAGGGGTTTGAGTCCATTTTTTAAATTTTAGCTCGGAAGATTATTACACGGCACATTTACATTCCTTGTTACAGCTTTCACTTTGCACTAAAAAAATTAAATAAATAGAATGATCGATGCACCGTATGGCAAGTTTTCCAGCACATTTTTGAAAATGTGTTCTAATCTGTTTAATTACCTGCAGTTCTATGTTGAGACTTCATACTTTGCTATTTCAGATCACTGGCGTTGGCGTTATGATGCAGCCTATCTTGAAGATACCTGTTCTAAAAAGGTACCTTCATTTCATTTAAAATTGTAGTGTGTTAATTTTGTTATCTTAAAATTGAGACTAGTGATGTTTAAGCATTCAAGAAAATAATAACTTAAAAGTGGTGAAGGTACCTGTTCTAAAAAGGTATCTTCATTTCATCCTAAAATGTCATGTGTTAATTCCGCCATCTTAAAATTGAGACTACTAATGTTTAAGCATTCAAGAAAATAATAACTTAAAAGTGGTGAATGTTTCTTCATTTCATCTAAAAATGTCATGTGTTAATTCTGCCATCTGAAAATTGAGACTAGTGATGTTTAAACACTAGCAGTTCTTCAGGAATTTGATGGAAAAAATTGTCTGTTTAAACGTCCAAGAAAATAATTCAGTCCTGGAATTTGATGGAAAGTCTGCTTTCAGTCCTGGACTCGTATGATCACATCATTTTACCATTCAACATATAATAACTGCAGAGGCTGCATGTGAAAAAATGCTCTCTTGAAGATAATATGCCCCTGGCACTGTTATAGACTTCTCCTGTAATAACGGAAATTCTTTCTCCTAATGTTTTAGTTCCTTCGAGAAGCAATGAAGGTTAATAACGCAGACCCTGGTGATTAGGGAGTCAAAATCAGGACGAAAAATGTTACATTATTACGTGGGAATCATTTTTCATAAAGGAATTTCTCGGGAATCTTGCTGGAAAATTTAATGAGATTCCGGAAGCCTTTGGAAAATGGTATAGGCATACTATCAATTTAAGTCGTTAATTACACGAAAATAGTTATTATACGCAAATTGGTAAAATAAGGTGGCTACATCCACTGAACATTTAGTAGTTAAGAGAAATTTATTATAAACAAGAGATTATCGAACAGCTGTTCCAAAAATAGAATCTTACCCATTGTTTCGAAAATGTTCTAGGACGAAGGTCATACGCAAAGAAGAACAACTGTTTTGTGTTCGGAATTCATAATGCATTACAGCTCTTCATTTAGGTATACAAACTTACCATTTCAATAAGCAATTTTCAAGTAAAAGACAAAGGAATGAAATGAAAGACTTTGGGAGATCACAGAATCTTATAAGATATTTTTTTCCCCGTAAGGGGGGACGGGGGTTAGTGCCGTCAGTGCACCTCATGCGGTGCAATGTAGGCAGTACTCAAGGTTCTTGCGGCCCCTAGCTGCAACTTCTTTCATTCCTTTTACTGTACCTCCGTTCATATTCTCTTTCTTCCATCTTACTGCCCACCCTCTCCTAACAATTGATCCATAGTGCAACTGCCTTGAGGTTTCCCTCCTGTTACGCCTTTTAAACCTTTTCACTGTCAATTTCCTTTTCAGCACTGAATGGCCTTAGTTACCCCAGTGCTTGGCATGTATGCCTGAGATTCATAAATCAATCAGCAAGATATTTTGTACCATTTCTTTTGGAGATTTCACATCACACTGTACCTTAATATAGTAACTCACAGCGTTTCCAGGCCAGATTTGTTTAATGTTAAAGCGTATCAGCATAAAAAGGATAATTCCTGCCGTAGTATTTTTGCCAGCTCATCTTTCAGTCCCCCCAATGCTTGGTGCAGTTCATGTAGCATTGTTTGGGGAGAATTCTATGAATTCATACATGGATGTAGCAATGACGCCCCTATTTTGGTTTGCCTTCAGAAGAACAGCACTTTTTATGAACAAGTACATCCAAGGATACTACTGGAAATTCTTCATTGGAAGTAATTCATTAATCAAACTTTTCGAGATAAATGTCAGTATCCGCAAAACGACAAGATATGTAACTGGAAAAACATTTGAATACGGCAACATGGATTTTTCGCATACCAAGCGCGTTGACAAATGTGATTTGGAAACAGGGCTAAAAAAGAGCAGTGCTGCACATCGACAGAATTCACAAGACATTTCAATGTTATATATATATGTATATATATATATATATATATATATATATATATATATATATATATATATATATATATATACAGTATATTTTTTTTTTTTTTTTTTTTTTTTTTTGGTGAACTTACTAACTGTAAAAGCCTGTACTCAAATGCCATGAACTTACATTTTCGGAAACGTGGAATATGGCATTTTTTCGAAAATACTACCACGTCCCGGCTTAAGACCAAAGCGGGTCCTTAAAAATGTTTAGATACAAGGTCATATTTCGTATCTCAGTAAGATTCACAGATAAGTTAAATATGATATTGGAAAAGAATACGACTCCAACACATATAGCCCTAGTATATATTGTTACGGTACGATGCCTCGATGGAGATAAGTTATCTAGCCAAGGAGCTAATTGTATGACATTGTCCCTAAATGAATTAAAAAAGAGAGAGCTGAAAGGGTAAGGTCGGCATGAACGATCATTTGTCCAGTAAATTACTTTATTTACAATCACAGTTAAAATGGTGAAAAGAGTGGTAAATAGAGCAACTATCATCAGTTCAAAAAGTTCCTTGTTGGAAGGGTTGGTATCGTTCTCGGCTAGCACTCTGCTGGACCCGCGTTCGAATCTCCGACCGGCCAATGAAGAATTAGAGAAATTTATTACTGGTGATAGAAATTCATTTCTCGTTATAATTTGGTTCGAATTCCACAGTAAACTGTAGGTCCCGGTGCTAGGTAACCAACTGGTTCTTAACGACGTAAAATAAATCTAATCCTTCGGGCCAGCCCTAGGAGAGCTGTTAATCAGCTCAGTGGTCTGGTTAAACTAAGGTATACTCAACTTAATTCAGCAATGATATGGATAAAGTTGCAGTGTACTTCCGAAGATGAATAATAATGGAATAGGTAGAGGGGCAGCTGGGGCGGGGGTGTATGCTTGGGGAGTGGAACACAGTTTCGTTTAGCACCTCCTGCAAGAGAAGGGTGCAAGCATTAAGAAGAGGACGAGTAAACTAGCCCTAGGCAGATGACTAGGGACCTTGATTTAGCGGAAAATTCACCTGTTTGCAAAGGGAGGTGGTTCTAGTTTTCTAGTGCTGAATTTAACAATAAATAGCAAATTCGGCACTTCTGCAGAGTTGGCCAGGTAGGTTGGACAGGAGATTTGGGTGTGGCGCTTCCACAGAGTTGACCAGGCACATTGGACAGGGGATTTGTGTGTAGGAAGAGATAAAGGAATTTAGGGCAGTGAGAGGAATGAGTTTGGGTTTGAGAGGGAAGGGGCAAAGTGCAGAGGGATCCGAGGCCTAATTCCGGCAGACACTAACCTGGTTTTTATTGATATCAATGCTCCATCGGGTTTCCCAATCCGTGCATCCAGCAGGGATGGTTTAGCCTCTTCAGACGGCTTTCGGTCCCCACAGAGTAAGGACGGTTACTTCATGCCACGTGCTCAGTATGGCTGCTGGAAGCTGAATCACGAGCAGCCCTTAATAAGATATCTTGTCTCTCTGAGAGTTGAGCATTCAAGGCAGGTAGGACTGCACAGTTCCACTTTCCTTTAGTCGCTAGAGGCCCCGGAGCTTAAAGCTCCTCAGCTAAGTTGCCAAGGTGTACCCTGTTGGATTTAAAAACCTTGGAGCCGTAAATTGGGTAGGATGGGGTCAGGAGTAGGTCAAGGATGGCAAACTGGAAACTCCTAGATCGTACGAAGGGTTGCCACAAATGGTGCCCTACTGGCAAATAACTCCTTCCCACTTCTATTTACTTCAATAAATTTACTTTAATTAATTCATCAGATTGTTTAGTTGGCAGAGGGCCATAATCGTGACGATATCTACTCAGAGAATTAAGTTGCACAATCCCCTTTTTTTTTTTTACCAGAACTGATCCCATCGACCAAAAAACCTATATTCAAGCACCAGTTATATAAAAACTACTTTGCAAAAGAACAAAAACGCTGGATTTTGCCTTCATGTGGCATTTGTTCGCGCTTTTGCGAAGCTTGCCTGCTTTTTTGCCTTCTGTTCACTGTGGCAGAGTAAAAATCTATTTTCTTCTCTGAAAATAGAAGAATTGCACTTTGATATCTTTACTGCTTCTATTTTCTGTCTGCCTTTAACCTTAAAATCCAGATCTAACGCCCCTATTGTCAGCTTCACTCACAGCTGCCTGTCTGTTTATCTATCTGTCTATCTATCAATCAGTCTATCTGTCTGTCTGTCACTCAGTCTATCTATCTGTCTGTCTGTCTATCTATCAATCAGTCCATCTGTCTGTCTGTCTATCTGTCACACAGTCTGTCTGTCTATCTGTCACCCAGTCTATCTATCTGTCTTTTTGTCTGTCTGTCTGTCTATGTGTGTGTTTATCTGTTCCTCAGTCTATCTGCCTGTCTGTCTGTCTGTCTATCTGTCACTCAGTCTACCTGCCACTCAGTCTATCTGCCTGTCAGTCTATCTGTCACTCAGTCTATCTGTCTGTCTGTCACTCAGTCTATCTATCTGTCTGTCTATCTATCAATCAGTCCATCTGTCTGTCTGTCTGTCTATCTGTCACACAGTCTGTCTGTCTATCTGTCACCCATTCTATCTGTCTGTCTTTTTGTCTGTCTGTCTGTCTATCTGTGTGTTTATCTGTTCCTCAGTCTAATCTGCCTGTCTGTCTGTCTGTCTATCTGTCACTTAGTCTACCTGCCACTCAGTCTATCTGTCACTCAGTCTATCTGTATGTCTGTCTATCTGTCACTCAGTCTATATGTCTGCCTGTCTATCTGTCACTCAGTCTATCTGTCACTCAGTCTATATGTCTGCCTGTCTATCTGTCACTCAGTCTATCTGTCTGTCTGGCTATCTGTCAGTCAGTCTCTCTGTCTATCAATCAGTCTATCTATCAGTCAGTCTGGCTGTCTATCAATCAGTCTATCTATCTGTCTGTCTATCAGTCAGTCTGCCTATCTATCAATCAGTCTATCCATCTGGCTATCGATCTTCTTACTGGATGGCCATGTGCCCTCGCATTTTTTCTCAGAGACCCTCCGGCTTCCATAAAACCTAATTTCTTATCTCTTAAATCCTCTGTCCGTCTTTTCACCTTTTGCAGCTTTGTGACCTTTTCTTCGCAGCCTTTCATTTCTCCCTCTCCTTCCTTAGTAATCCTTCATTCGCTTTTTTTTCCCCCAGTTCCCTTATTCAGTTCGTTCTCGCGCTCCCTTCCGCCCGTTCAAAAATCAAGCGGATATGAAAAGAAGGCAAATGAATGGAAACTGATAGATTAATGACTAGGATTTCGAAATGCAAATAATTTGAAAGAATAATGATGTAATGTAAGTTATCATTGTCCTCATTATTCTCTACAGTGCATAGTTTTATACCCGGTCATGAGCAGAGATAAAATGTACTGTCATTATCGTTGTTACTTTTGCTATTGTTATTCAGCTTTGCCATCGTTATTACGGAGTTTGTTGTTTTTAGTTATTCATTTTCGCATAATATGCATTTTTATAATAAGCCTAAAAGACATTGTAATTTCTCAGATATTATTATTATTATTATTATTATTATTATTATTATTATTATTATTATTATTATTATTATTATTATTATTATTATTATTATTATTATTTTGGCTACAAGTACTAGCCTTTTATTGAATTTTGTATTTTTCCAGCTACTCCGAATTATGCATATGCATGAAGCAAAGAGCCGAACTAAATTTTTTTCATTATATTATACTTTCTGTTCTTTATCTAGTGGCACTTTTTTATCAGATGGTCATGAAATTTAGCAGGAAGGTACCCAATGGTCCTTTGATCGTCCGTCCCAAATGATTATGTCTGACGTTTTTCCCAAGGTTCTAAGATAAAAAAAAAAAAGGCGAAACTCAAATACAGATGTCTCTCTGTCAACATTTTTTTAAAATTTTCAATACATTTCACTTCCCTATTCATTTTCAATTCATACGTTACCTTAAAGTCTTGGGGCTTCTCCAAAATTTAGTCAGCAATCTCAATTCCGGTTCCCAATATTGTTGGAGAAGCAGTAGAACCAGAAGTGACGCCCACTTGTGCCATTTAACAACGTTTGCACCTGTGCTAAATTGACTATAATATCGCAGACTGGCCTGAAATGGCCCTTGGAAAAAAATAACGCGAAATTGGAGGGGGGTAGATAGCCGATAAACTCGCTCTAAATTCTATGGGATTTCACTAAAGATTTGAAATTGTTGTATTTAGGATGGATACATGAGATAATCGGAATGTTCTCTGGAGTGGTGAGTCTTATTGATGGTTAAGGACGATAAAGTGATATCAAATTATTATTATTATTATTATTATTATTGGAGAAACACACCCACAGTATTGTATATGTACACAATTTAAAGATAAATCTGTCCAGAAAGCTTTCTGGAAACTGTTCGATTCCCCATTTCAATCGAAGTTTCCCGGAAGCTTTCTGTACAGATTTATCTTTACATATACATAACTGTGGATTTGTTTCTCCATTTCGAGACTCATGATACTATGAGAATTTATTATTATTATTATTATTATTATTATTATTATTATTATTATTATTATTATTATTATTATTATTATTATTATTATTATTATTAACGCCTCAAAATATTTAGGAACTTTTCATTTAAATGACTGTTGCATTTTAAAATGGCTTATTCTTTCCATAATGTTTTATAAATAAAAAATTTTTGAGAGAGAGAGAGAGAGAGAGAGAGAGAGAGAGAGAGAGAGAGAGAGAGAGAGAGAGAGAGAGCTTCCAAGACGAATGCAGCCATTAGTATTGTAAAATGATGTCATCAATTCCCGGATGTACCTCAAGGTGAATTTTAAGCAAAGCCGGCTGCCTTCCCATTTTTTTAACATTTCTAATCTATTTTAGAGTTAGGCTTGTGAAAGGCACTTTTTAGTTTTCTGTAAAAGAAAACTATTGTGCCGGCTTTGTCTTTCCGTCCGCACTTTTTTCTGTCCGCCCTCAGATCTTCAAACTACCGAGGCTAGGGGGCTGAAAATTGGTATGTCGACCATCCACCCTCCAGTCATCAAACATACTAAATTGCAGCCCTCTAGCCTCAGTAGTTTTGATTTTATTTAAGGTTAAATTTAGCCATTATGCTGCGTCTGGCAACGATATAGGACAGGCCACCACCGGGTCGTCGTTAAAGTTTTATAGGCCGCGGCTCATACAGCATTACACTGAGACCACCGAATGATAGATCTGTTTTCGGTGGCCTTGATTGCACGCTGTAGCGGCTGTACAGAAAACTCGATTGCGCCGAAGAAACTTCGGCGCATCTATTACTTGTTTCCTGTATATTCCCGTTTCTCACTTTGGAATTCCATTCAGTATGTTTGAATTTGCTTTTTCATGAAAGTAATGTGATTATTCTTTAACTGCTAATGTCCGTGAGGATGCGTCGATATATATATATATATATATATATATATATATATATATATATATATATATATATATATATATATATATATATATATATATATATATATATATATATATATATATATATATATATATATATATATATGCATATATATATGTTAAAAAAAAAACAGTAGATGCACGTGACTTCAGTATATAAGCGAATAGCACAGGAAAATGACAGGCAGAATTTCAGTAGCCTGCCAAGTGCTTTCATGTGTTTATTCAAGCATCTTCGGAGTTCAATGTATGTGATCTGAGCCCTTGGTGATTTTATGTGAAATTATATCAGTCAGTGCATCTGTGCCAACCTTAGTTCGAATCCTGGTCAAATATGAGGCCTACTTGTGGTAATATTTCAGTAAAAATCTTCCCCTTATATATATATATATATATATATATATATATATATATATATATATATATATATACATATATGTATTTGTATATATATATGTAAATATATGTATATATACATATATATAATGTGTATATGTGTGTATGCATTTATGGATATTCAGTGGAAAGATTATCTGCGTTAACAAGCAAAAAATCAGGATTCGATTCCCCACAGCGCCAAACTCACTTCTCATTGAAATATTCATGAAGATTGTGAGGCAATCACAAAGCAAAATGATTTTACATTACTAGAGCAGTCATTAACAATTTGAGTTTTTTGTCGAAAATCGATAACATGGGAAAAAATGGCATCCTTTCTAAATACTTTAGATACACTTGCCGTTACAAAGCCCGAGATCCAAATCTAGAAATCCTAACGCCCATGGCAGGATTCGAACCCTCACCCGGCATATCAGAACGTGGTCAAGCTTGCCACCTAGCCACGAAGGATTAAAGTCTATCCCATCTCATATACACACACACACACACACACACACACACGGGTATTAGATTATCTTGATTTGGTTCTACATTGGGATCTTAGGCTTTGTAGTGATAAACATATCCCAAAACTGTGACGAAATCGAGAAGTTAAGAGGGTACTTTGGTTACTGCAATTACAAACCTACAAGTATTTAAAAGTAATAATTTAAACAAACAAAAGGACTTTTAAGAGAAGCGTACCCAGACGAGAAGCACCTCTCCCTTTTCCGCGAAAAGCCATTTATATCCTCAGAAGATACATAACTTTAGATCAGGGGAGGATTAACACCAGATTATGCCTTGGCTAAATTGGGTGCTAATTATTCAGTTGTCGAGGAACAACTGAAAAGGTGTAAAAAGATGTGACAGGTTTTTTGTTTGCTTTTGCCTTTGATGGGAACAAATCCATATTTAGTTTTGGGTGTTAATGAGTAAGAAGACATAATATTTACATGGAAATTATTTTAGGTGATAGAAATAGCAATAATTTACGATTAAGGAGACATACAAGATGCCCCCCGGCCCCCCGTTTTTTTTTAGAATAATCCTACCTTTAGTTATAAGGCTTCAAAGTTAGATCATACATCTATTATAGTCATTTCACAAGGATTCCGTGACATTTATCCATTATTCAGAGATTATGGTTGCTGACCTTTCAGGATTCTTTCGTTGGGCATTTATTTTTAAGGACGTGCCATTTCGAATCTCTCTTGATATTTTTAGAAACCCCCTCCCTCCATTCCTTCTTCGGAAGATAGCTCTTGACAACAAGTAACAAGATTGAGCTTTCACGGAGACAGGTTGATTAAAGCCTTTGGGGCGGGAGCGCATATAAAATACTGTTCGTCTTCCTGAAATTGATGGCAAGTCTGATGCATGCTGAAGCTATTGAGAGAGAGAGAGAGAGAGAGAGAGAGAGAGAGAGAGAGAGAGAGAGAGAGAGAGAGAGAGAGAGAAATATCTCAAAGGTCACTGTTTCCCCTTTAGAACGAATTACATGAGTAATTGTCTTTCTCTATTGCTGTATTACGAAGTTACTTCCGGGTAGATCGAGGCTATAGACATGGACATGATACTGTACTAATACTGTATGTGGCAATGGTGAGTGGAAATTTTGCTAGCACTGCTTAAAATAAATATAATTTCCAGAAAAACATGTTTAGAATTCTTGGTCTATTACTTGCGGTTTCGATCAGTTATTAAAAAAAAAAAAAATAGCTGTGGCCGTGATCAGGTATTCCAAGGTATTTGTATTTTTTCTCTTCCAACAAAGAGGTTATGTTACAGGCCCGGTTTGTTTCATGTGTTAATTTGTTTGTTTGCTGATAAAATCACAAAAAGTGAGAGGTAGATTTTTATGGAAATATGACCACAGGTAGGCCCCATATTTGACCAGGATTCGAGTCGAGGTTGGTGCAGATGCACTTGTCAACTATAATTCCCCATGTTTGTAAGTCGTTCCCTTGGTAAAGGGAATTCGAAGATAAGATATATATATATATATATATATATATATATATATATATATATATATATATATATATATATATAGTAAATAGGTTTACACTTGTTGATGGTGAAGAACACCCGAGTCTTAGCTCTCCACTGCAGGGGACAAAATGACTGCGTGGGTGACTCTCGCTTTCATACAAATTGCCCATTCCGTTTCGCGTTTTGCAATACCTCGTCATGAAACCATTCCCTCATCTTTTAGAGTGGATTGTGGGTAGACCAGCGGCAGTGAGTGTTAGCTCACACCAGCGTGATATATCTCGCGTTTTGCAGTGTGCTAGTATGCTAATTATATTTTACTAATCTCATTGCTTGATAATTATAGTTCCTTGAAGTGGTTCTTGTCTGCTTGAATCCTGTTGCTTTTCAATCTAGAGTTTCGTTTTTAAAGTCGAGTAAAATCTGCTAAACTACAACCACACTAAGCTGCTGATGTTATGTGCTATCCATTCTCCACTGCTCAACTCAAAATCATGGAGATCAATGAGATTAGATAGAATTTTAAGCATTCTGTTTCATGTTTACATTCTTACTGAGCCATGATACACTTTACAACGACTTGAATCATCAGTATGTCACAATCTGCAACAAATTGTCGCGTAGATATGGGCTGGAATGGAAGCTTTTGCAGAATGGAAGAGGTTGAGTGTAAATCTCTTATGACTGACTAGGCTTATTGAAAAGCACGCAGAAGATATTAAGAACTACTGTTGTAAAATAAGAATATATGTTCATACCTTCCTCACTAAAAACGGAGCTGTTATCATGAAAAATTTGCCGAGTATGATGCATTTTATACAGTATACGAGTATATAATTGATCAGTTCGGCATCAGTAATTAACACAAAAGATCGCTGATAATGGAATCGTTCTTTTGGGACGCAACAAACACCTATGATAAATAAAATGAATGACTAAAAGCTTCAGAATTTTATGAAACGTCGAAAGCAGTACATCTAATCGCACTAACAATCGAGCTTTCTAAAGAAAAAAAATATTCTTTTAGTAATTGGGGCTTGTCTGAATCGTATTGAAAAGTAAGTTTACACTGGCTTCCATTTAATGAGGACATGAAAAATATTTTAAAAAGATTCACAGAAAGATCCTCTTTGCATAACTTTCCAAGTAATGCTTTCGAACTCTTCAATAATTCAATATTTGACAATCGAACAAAGCTTGCAAATATTTTGTATTTCATTCTTTTCGTGGTTTTAACTCTCTCGCGTCATCTGCCTCACATTTACCTGCCTCGTGAATATTATGAAAATTAAAATCGTGAGGTGCTCAGGTTGCTAATTGTTTTTCGCACTCTTTCTCAAAATATCCTTTTAGAATATGTCTACGAGAGAAAAATGTTCATTCTTATGTGCCCTGGTTTTATAATGTATACTTGAAAATTAAACTTGAATTGATTTTCATGGGGAAACTGAAAGATGATTATTATGAAACTCTAGATCTTGGGAAAGCCAAAATGCCAACTAGGGAATGCACATTCAGGCGTTTTGCCGATACGTGCATTCAAAAACTTTTAACTTTATAGTAGTTACAGAGATGGGTAATAATTGGCAGACCTACTACAGTGGAGTAATATTACTAATTCTCCAACAAGTGATTTAAGTTCCGTCAGTGCACCTCTCTCTGTGCACCGTAGGCATTACTTAAGGTTGGCCCAGCGTTCGACTCTCCGAGCGGCCAATGAAGAATTAGGGGAATTTATTTCTAGTGATAGAAATTCATTTCTCGTCATACTGTGGTTGGGATTCCACAATAACCTGTAGGTCCCGTTGCTAGGTAACCAGTTGGTTCTTAACCACGCAAAATAAATCTAATCCTTCGGTCCAGCCCTAGGAGAGCTGTTAACCAGCTCAGTGGTCTGGTTAAACTAAGATATACTTAACTTTTGCAGCGTCCCCTCGACCCCTAGCTGTAACTCCTTACATTCCTTTTACTGTACCTCAGTTCATATTCTGCTTCTCCCATCTCTCTTTCCATCCTCTCCTGAAAAGTTAAGTATACTTTAGTTTTACCAGACCATTGAGCTGATTAACAGCTCTCCTAGGGCTGGCCCGAAGGATTAGACTTATTTCACGTGGCTAAGAACCAATTGGTTGCTTAGAAACGGGACCTACAGCTTATTGTGGAATCCGAACCACGTTATAGCGAGAAATGAATTTCTGTCACCAGAAATAAATTCCTCTAACACTTCATCAGCCGGCCGGAGACTCGAACTCGGGCCAAGCGAGTGGTAGTCCACAGGTCTACCGACTCTCCCAACGAAGAGCTCACCCTCTCCTGACAATTGTTTCATAGTGCAACTGCGAGATTTTCCTCCTGTTACGCTTCTCAAAACCTTTCAGCGCTGATAGGCTTCGTGGGTCCTAGTGCTTGACCTTTGGCCTAAATTTTTATTCCATTCCATTCCCTTATAGCTAGGTTACGGGAAACAATAGATAACTTAGAAGTAATCAGCAGTTTTAAAAAATTGTAAAGCTGTTTGTCTACACTTCCAACAGCATCAAGGTTAAGCAAGAAAATTTCCAATTACTTTTGTAAAAGGAGAGAAGTTGAACATACGGCCTGGTTCGTTATACATAGACTCACTATTATCTTCTTCTCCCAAAGGCGATTTATCTGAGGTCGTTAAGGAGCTGTGAGTCTAGAGTAGTCAGCAGAATAACGGCAGTGTTAGTGGAGTAAAGGTTTTCCTTTTTACCTTCGCGTCGTGATATATATTTTACGCTCCCTCCCCCCCCCCCTCCTCTGCTAACTCTCGCGATCTTTACACATCTTGGAGACTCCATATAACTTCTGCTTGCTATTTCCTGTCTTGACTCGTTTTTTGGTGAATAATAATAACGATAACTCTTTAGTGATTGCGTTGTTAAATATCTGTCAATTAGGATATTGACACAATTTTCTTGTGTTTTTTAGGCTATTCGTTAAATCGTAAATAGTAACCCACAGAGCAAAATCATAATGAATTCATCTCAAATGAAATCAGGTTAAATGCTCTATGAAAATCATTGATTTCCACTAAATATAATTCATTCAGTTAGTCATCGAATGAAGCATCTTAATTTGTAGTCAAAATATAATAGCATATCCAGTTTTATTTGCTTTATGTTAGGAGGCCAGTGGCTGATAAGGGTGGATCTTGACTTCTTGTTTACCTGTAAGATCTCAATAGATGTTACTCTTCAAATAACTCCGACCCACTCCCCTTCCACTCCACTTCACTTTTCACTCTTTTCTTCCTTGACGAAAATATCTTACGTCCATTTGAGGACGAAGCTGTCAACATATCACACGTGGAAGTGAAAAATCAACTTTCGTCTTAAACATATTACGCTAAAATGTAGATTATTTTCAGGCTCTGAAAATCAAATATTATTGGAGAGAGAGAGAGAGAGAGAGAGAGAGAGAGAGAGAGAGAGAGAGAGAGAGAGAGAGTGAATGTCATCATAGAAATAAATACTTTAATTATCTATTGAATCATAGAAAAATATTTTCGTGTAAAATTTACAATATATTTCCATTGCCCCTTCAAACAAAAAAAAAATTAAGCTGAGGAAGCACCAGAATTCACATTGAGAGTCTGTAACCCAGAATCAACAAGATGCAATCAAGATAAACTGCGAGAACCACAGGTACTCATACTGTGCCCCTTGATAAGAGAAAGACCTTTGATAGTATTTGCATTTGTTATCAAGTTACATGGTACTTGCACAGTAAATGTAAAGAGCTGCCTGGTGGAACCTACGTGCCATTATAACATTGATGAAGTGTATCCTTAGTACAGATCCATTGTAGATGCTGGCCCACTAGAAACACTAGAATGAAAAGACCAAACAGCAAAGAGCTACCCACTAAACAATAGACAAAGAGATTATGTACCAAATTTCCTACAGATATCTGGATGATGACTCTCAGTTAGTGGTGGGCGTGTTATGGCACTACACACCTAAATCAACTGAACAATTCATTGTTGTATGGTATTCTGCAGTTGTTCAAAAATGATTGTACTCATTCCATCTGTTGCATTAGATTAAAAAACTTTCAGCAAAGCAAGTTCCAGCTATCGGTAAGTCCAAGGTCTGTGAGCATATAGGCACTTCTGATCACTGTGCCATTGAGGTGGACATATCTGTCAATCAGTATATCACTAATGCCACCATTGGAAAAACGGTTTTGCTGAAAACTAGAGCCAACTGAAGCTTGTCAGGCACTAATATTTCAGATGCTGTATCTGATCCAAATCTTAAGAATTTAAATGAAATGCTGATGGCTAGTTTAGTAAGGTATGTCCCTAAAACTGTCATCAAGATCAGGCCAAATGACCAGCCATGGTTTGATGATACATGTAGACGAGCTTACCATGATAAACAGACCATATTCAACACACAGAGAAAAAATTGCTCACATAAAACTACGCCATTTTACCATTTTTGTTGAGTCTCGCCATGCTGCAAATAGAATTTACCATGTAGCTGAGAGAAATTTAATAATTCCATGAAGAGGAAACTCAAAGAAACTACTAAGCCTCATCTGTGATGGACCAAATTACCATCTTCCTAAGTTTTCGGGTCACTCTTGCGTTCCATCTCACCACTACTACAGATGGAAAATGCTGAACTGCTTCATCAATCTTTTGAAGCTAAGTAATCAGCTGAGTATGTCCCTCTCCCTGGTACTTGTTATTCTGAACCAATTCTTACTTAATTGCATTTTGATTTAGGGATGTCAAGAAAATTCTTGATAATCTTGATACCTGGGATGAAGATCCAGGTGGTTTCTTTTCTTTGTTTTTTAAAAAGGCTTCCAGTATATTTTCTGCCAAGATTAGTGCATCATATCAGCTTTTGTGTAAACCTAGTATCTTTGCTGATGAGGCAAGCTTAGTAATATAGTTTCGGTTCCAAAGAATGGCTTATCAGCAGACTGCAGTATCTTACAGGCCAATTTCTGTTCTCCTTGTGCCCTCCAAAGTTGCAGAAAGACTTAGCATTCAGCCACTATATATAAGTATGTGGAATCCAAAGGACTGTTAGCTACGAGTCAACATTAGGAAACAAAGAAATGAGATAAGTGTAGCGGTTACAACACCTAAAACTGGCGAGTGTGATCAGAATGGCGTTTTTTTTCTCAGTCTATGAAGCAAAACTTAGTTAACATCACGCCACTGTGGTGGGGATGGGTTTATTTTGGCTCCGGTAAAAACGTATTTAAATTCTACAGATCTGGCTTACCCATGAGCAAAAATATAGTCTGCAACTTCCTGATGGCTTTGTGGTTTAGGCGTTGACCTCAGTTTTCTAAACAACTTGGATATGAATATTTGGATATTTGACAGCTGTTTGGCCATTATGGGTTTTACAAAACACTAATATGTACATCCATTCTATAATATATTTTCAAACTTTAATTCTGACCTCTTTACTATATGTGCATCACTTCTATTGTGAATCCAGGGTGAAGGGCTGGTTGTTGGGTTATCATATTTGCGTTGCTTCTGCAATTACAGGTCCTTGACGTATTCGTCATACATTTTTTACCATTGCTTAAACACTCACATACCGTAATTAAATCGCAGCCTAATATCTCAGTTCATAGCGTCTCTCTCTCTCTCTCTCTCTCTCTCTCTCTCTCTCTCTCTCTCTCTCTCTCTCTCTCTCTCTCTCTCTCTCTGTGGAACCCCTGAACAAGGTTTTTTCCTCTCTCCAGCTATTGCTTTTTCAAATTACTCACTACCCGATACTTTCTTTCACTACATATCTCATCTTCGAAGCGATGGGAAAAATATACCGCTACTTTTTCTTTTGGGTTCTTGCGCCTTCGTAAATTCTCTTCTTTTACGAAGGAAAAAGAGGGAGAAAGTTTTCAATACCCTTTCTTCCTATTTTTTTCTTGTTATACATTCGTCTGAAATGAAAGACCGTTTCCTAACTCCACCACTGGACTTTGCGATTAGTTCTGAACATCCTGCGTGGTGTGTACAGTGCGCAAGCATAATTATCAAATGGCCAGATGGATAGACGAATGAGCAGATAGATAAACAGATGGGGTAATGGAGCTTCGGAACTGAATGAGCGTATCTTGAATTCAGATTACTTGGATAATTACTGTTCAATCGCTTGAAAGCCGAGGAATCTTCCAGTCCTCGAAATTGGGATATTATATAATATATATATA
This sequence comes from Macrobrachium rosenbergii, assembly GCF_040412425.1. Classification (NCBI taxonomy): domain Eukaryota; kingdom Metazoa; phylum Arthropoda; class Malacostraca; order Decapoda; family Palaemonidae; genus Macrobrachium; species Macrobrachium rosenbergii. The sequence goes on along the minus strand of NC_089746.1, from coordinate 63,264,621 downwards.
TATATATATATATATATATATATATATATATATATATATATATATATATATATATATATATATATATATATATATATATATATATATATATAAGCTGAAACCACTAAAAGTTCAAATGAAACGACAAAATGCCAAGTACTTTCGTGTATTTTTAACACATCTGCCTCCCTCGAAGATGTATTTAAAATTCAAGAAAGTACTTGGCACTCTGTCGTTTGATTTTGAACTTTCCCAGAGGCTTCAGCTAATGAACAAAATCACGTGCTTGTTTTTGTGATTTCTTAGTACATATATATATATATATATATATATATATATATATATATATATATATATATATATATATATATATATATATATATATATATATATATATATATATATATATATATATATATATATATATATATATATATGTATATATATATGTTTGTTTGTCATCTTTACCTCCAGTCGAACGTGAACGACGAAACCAATAATTGTCCGGATCCCTCTAAAGACCGAGGCGGAAAGTGTATGAGAACGCGACTGTAGCCTGGAAACCAGCAAGGGCGCCATTGTTTGTCCAGTCTGCGTCTCGGCGCAACGCATCAAAGGATGATTAAATACATTCACCTCCTGCAATATCAGATGCGGGCTCTGGTTAGGAGAACCACCAGCAGGAGGCAGGCAGCCCCCCGCGCTCAAAAATAAACTCTGGGGGGGAAAAGGCACCGCTGTCCTTTCTAATTAAAACAGAGAGAGCCTAGCATGCCATTCGGGCGGGATTTACGACGCAAATAAAAACCTTATGAACGGAAATGGAAAACTGCTACGACGCAGCAGCAGCCGTCGTAGTGTGGGGCGTTCGCCCCCTCCAGACCAGATGGAATTGGTGTTTGTTTTTGGGGAGAAGGGGAGGATTTCTTTCGTTCTTGGACTTACATCGTTTTCGTGTCACTCGCTTCATTGACAGGCTCTTCGACTGCGTTTCATTCATTCTCTTCCATCATTTTTTTAATTGCTATTTTAACGACGTGGTTAAAATTAGATGAGTATTTGAAAATTTATCGGCCATTCATTTATTCTCTTGCACCATTTTTTTATTACTATTTCAACGACGTGATTAAAATTAGTATTCAGAAGTTTATCGGGCAGTTGTAACATTAGTAATGTGACTAAAATAAGATAAGTTTTCTGAAATTTAGTTTCAAATCATTTTGCTTTTCTCACAATGCCATAGAAAATTATACTGTACACGTGTGCATCACCGAAAAAAAGTCCTTTTACAATATTAAAATTCTCCACATCCCTCTCAAAATATCCACAAGGCTTCAGTTATCAAATAGCGTTCACTTAATTCCTCCTTTCATCCTTTAGTTTGAAAACGACGAAGAAATAAAACTGATTGGAGTAAAAATTGCATTATTATTCGGAAGCACCGAGACTGGTGATCAAAGGGGGACATTTATGTATATCCAGTCTTGGTGTTTATCAATTCCTTTGATGCTGCAATTTTCATATTGATGAATTTTATATGCAAAAATAGACTAATACAAAAAAAAAGGTGATTCAAAGGAAGATTTGCACCGCGTACATTTCTTATTTTAGTCCTGGTAAAGAATTTCCTGGTGGAGGTGTGGTACCTATTTGCATTGCAGTCATACTAAACATTCATTTCATTTGTGCTGTGGCAGAATAATTTCTTTAATGTTTTTTTCTGCCCACACACAGACACGTATATAAATGTTTATGCGTTCGTGTATGGGTGTATGAATGTATTTATGTATGTACGTAAAGGATATCTCAAAGCATGTAGGAAGGCTCACAATGATATCAGCGTTAATATATAAAATATAATACATGAACGATAAACTTTCACCAGCTTCTTTGGGATTTTTTCAAACTAAACAGAACGGCATAGGCAGTGGAAGTTTTTATTTTGTCCAAGAAGCCAGCACATTGAATTTCTATTCGGGGATAGTGAATGTGACTGATAAGATAATCATCGCTTAAAATTGTGCGCAACAGTTATGCTATTGATTATTTTTAATCTGAAAATTCTTCCAGGAGTATGCTAGAAAACTCATCTGCTTTTTCCTGACTTTTGCCTCATAAGGAATATACATTAGCTCATGCTGATAGTAAGGTTTCAAAATAAATTGATTTATTGTCGTTATTGTTCCAGAGCTAGTTGGAGTTATGCCATTGCTGGGTCTTACTCATACAGCGGACTGTAAATTTATTGTCGAGATTTGATTTGTTGTTAATATAGAGGGCAGAGAAAAAGTGGTGTCTCGCGTAGTGGAGAGGGTGCTCAGTGACTGTCTGCCGACCTTGCTAGCTAAACTAAGGTGCGGCAGCAGAATGCGGCCTCGCAGGGTTCCCTTCTCAAAAAAGAGCAAGAAAACGAATATGTCAAGGAAAAAATGGTGCTTATGCACAACATGGGTGGTTTTACAGTTGTATAGACGTTTGGTTTTATAATGCTTCAAGCATATGGGAAACAGAAAATAAAATGCGTGATTATCATATGAGACGGATGACATTCCAAGCCTCTTGAGCATATCATACACTGATTTTTATGAATATGAAACCGTACATCATTCAGCATTTTTGACTCAAGAAATGCAACAATAAAAGCCTCGGCGCTTGCACGGAGTAGCTTATTGAAGTGTAACGTTGAATCATAATTTTTTGCGAGTGTGAAATTTTGTGATTTTTCAGAAAAAATTAATCCGTAATTTTTGGCAAAATTTTGCAACGCTCCGCTGTGGAAGTTGAAAAGACCTGCGATTCGCTCGCTGTAAATAAGCCGCAAGAACGTAAAAAAAAAAAAAAAAAAAAAAAATGACGTATCTGAAGTATCATTTAGCATTTTTAGTACAGAAACAATTTACATAGTTGAGAATGGGCCATGAATATTCATGGATTCAATGGGTAAGTCCGAAATTAGCATAAACCAAATAAAACTGGAAATTTTTTAATTCTTAGACGTTAACGATATTCGGAAAGTGATTCAAGAATTTATGGCGATCGCGCTTTGCTCTCCGTTAACTGCAGACTTGAAACGCTGCGATGTTGGCAACGAATGTACATGGAAAACATAACACACAAAAATGGTAACGAATGTACATGGAAAACAAAACACACAAAAATGGTAACGAATGTACATGGAAAACAAAACACACAAAAATGGTAACGAATGTACATGGAAAACAAAACACACAAAAATGGTAACGAATGTACATGGAAAACAAAATACACAAAAATGGTAACGAATGTACATGGAAAACAAAACACACAAAAATGGTAACGAATGTACATGGAAAACAAAACACACAAAAATGGTAACGAATGTACATGGAAAACAAAACACACAAAAATGGTAACGAATGTACATGGAAAACAAAACACAAAAATGGTAACGAATGTACATGGAAAACAAAACACACAAAAATGGTAACGAATGTACATGGAAAACAAAACACAAAAATGGTAACTTGTACATGGAAAACAAAACACAAAAAATGGTAACGAATGTACATGGAAAACAAAACACAAAAATGGTAACGAATGTACATGGAAAACAAAACACACAAAAATGGTAACGAATGTACATGGAAAACAAAACACAAAAATGATAACGAATGTACATGGAAAACAAAACACAAAAATGGTAACGAATTTACATGGAAAACAAAACAAAAAATGATAACGAATGTACATGGAAAACAAAACACAAAAAATGGTAATGAATTTACATGGAAAACAAAACAAAAAAATGGTAACAATGTACATGGAAAACAAAAAAAAAATGATAACGAATGTACATGGAAAACAAAACACAAAAAGTGGTAACAATGTACATGGAAAACAAAACAGAAAATGATAACGAATGTACATGGAAAACAAAACACACAAAAATGGTAACGAATGTACATGGAAAACAAAAACAGAAAAATGATAACAAACATGGAAAACAAAACACAAAAAGTGGTAACGAATGTACATGGAAAAACAAAAACAAAAAAAAATGATAACGAATGTACAAAAACACACAAAAGTGGTAACGAATGTACATGGAAAAACAAACACACAAAATGGTAACGAATGTACATGGAAAACAAAACAAAAAATGGTAACGAATGTACATGGAAAACAAAACACACAAAAATGGTAACGAATGTACATGGAAAACAAAACACAAAAATGGTAAAATGTACAAAAACAAAACACAAAAAAAAATGGTAACGAATGTACATGGAAAACAAAACACACAAAATGGTAACGAATGTACATGGAAAACAAAACACAAAAATGGTAACGAATGTAAAAACAAAACACAAAAATGGTAACGAATGTACATGGAAAACAAAATACACAAAAATGGTAAAATGTACATGGAAAACAAAACACACAAAATGGTAACGAATGTACATGGAAAACAAAAACACAAAATGGTAACGAATGTACATGGAAAACAAAACACACAAAAATGGTAACGAATGTACATGGAAATGATAACGAATGTACATGGAAAACAAAACACAAAAATGGTAACGAATTTACATGGAAAACAAAACACACAAAATGGTAACGAATGTACATGGAAAACAAAACACAAAAATGGTAACGAATGTACATGGAAAACAAACACACAAAAATGGTAACGAATGTACAAAAACAAAACACAAAAATGATAACGAATGTACATGGAAAACAAAAACACAAAAATGGTAATGAATTTGGAAAACAAAACACAAAAATGGTAACAATGTACATGGAAAAAAAACACAAAAATGGTTGGTAACTGTATGGAAAACAAAACACAAAAATGATAGCAAAATTAATTTTTTATATGGAAAACAAAACACAAAAATGGTAAAATGTACATGGAAAACAAAAACAGAAAATGATAACGAATGTTGGAAAACAAAACACACAAAAATGGTAACGAATGTACATGGAAAACAAAAAACAGAAAAATGATAACGAATGTACATGGAAAACAAAACACACAAAAGTGGTAACGAATGTACATGGAAAACAAAAAACAGAAAAATGATAACGAATGTACATGGAAAACAAAACACACAAAAATGGTAACGAATGTACATGGAAAACAAAAAACAGAAAAATGATAACGAATGTACATGGAAAACAAAACACACAAAAGTGGTAACGAATGTACATGGAAAACAAAACACACAAAAATGGTAACGAATGTACATGGAAAACAAAACACACAAAAATGGTAACGAATGTACATGGAAAACAAAACACACAAAAATGGTAACGAATTGGAAAAACAAAACACACAAAAATGGTAACGAATGTACATGGAAAAACAAAACACACAAAATGGTAACGAATGTACATGGAAAACAAAACACACAAAAATGGTAACGAATGTACATGGAAAACAAAACACACAAAAATGGTAACGAATGTACATGGAAAACAAAACACACAAAAATGGTAACGAATGTACATGGAAAACAAAAATCACAAAAATACAGTTTGACATAACACAGCGGTTGGCTATTAAGTGGAAGATCGGGAAAATACGACACATTTTGAATAGTTAATATAATCTAATATTTAGCTTTACTTTTTCATAAATTTGAATACAATTTTAAACCTGCGTCTGCGCATTCATTTTCAAAATAATTAGTACATATTGGAAAGGTCGACCGATTCCCGCTGGGTTTTAGTTTTCTGTAAAAGAAAACTATTGTGCCGGCTTTGTCTGTCCGTCCGCGCTTTTTCTGTCCGCCCTCAGATCTTAAAAACTACTAAGGCTAGAGGGCTGCAAATTGGTATGTTGATCATCCACCCTCCAATCATGAAACATACCAAATTGCAGCCCTCTAGCCTCAGTAGTTTTTATTTTATTAACGTTTAAAGTTAGCCATAATCGTACATCTGGCACCGCTAAAGGTACCAACAACACAGGCCACCACAGGACTTTGGCTGAGTTTCATGGGCCGCGGCTAAGAGTTTTATGGGGCCGTGGCTGAGACCACCACCGGACCGTGGCTGAGTTTCATAGGCCGCGGCTTAGGGTTCCACGGGCCGTGGTTGAAAGTTTCATGCGGTGTGCAGAAAATTCGATTGCGCCAAAGAAACTTCGTCGCATTTTTTACTTGTTTTATCCTGCTATTTAAATTCCTGCGGGCTTGAAGTTCAGCTGGAGAATGATAGGCCTTTCTCCTCTTAAGAAGAACAAGCATGATCCTTGGGACCATATAGAGTAAACTGGTCATACCTATAATATAGCAAGGTCGTGCTGTCATGTGCTTTATAGACATACACTCGTAAAACGGGCAGATGTCCGAATGAAGATGTACGAACGTCAAGTTCAATTCAGAATCAAGTGAGCGAACGGAAGTCTGACTTCGTATACCCCAACAGGGACCACTTCATCAAAGCGAACGAATCGTTCGTCCCCCAACTAGCGCGTTGACAATCTTTTCTTGTTTATGTACGTAAAAAATCAATTAAGCGAGTTTAATAACAAGCTTCTGGGGAAAGCTCGATTCAGGCAGTTTGATTATTGGAACAAAAATATTCCATCTGTCATTATTTTCCTGCCGGGGAATAAAGAGCTATTGGCTGCCTGTTAATTAGTCTCAGATGAAAATCATTATTCCCTGAAATTACCTCCCTTTCTTTCGTCTCTCTCGAAATCTAGTGTTCGGGAGGCAATGGTTCTCTCATTTCATTAGGGTAATGCGTTTGCTTCAGTGGATTCTGGAGTTAGGGACTTCGTACTCTCGTTAGAATATTGTTTGTGGTCATCTCTGTGCGGCATTCGTCGTTCATCGTAAACAATATTCATGGGTGATGAGTACCCACTCACACAGAGGCACTAACAGACGTGTATGTGTTTGCATGTAGGACTGCATGCGTATGCATGTGTATGTGGAATAAAATGGCCACAGATTGGACGATGAACTTCCAAATTCGAAATGGTATGAATGTGTCTTTTTCTCGGTGCGACTGTCGACCCCATGCTGAGAGGAGAAAATATTTTCTCTGGCTTTTAATCACTGAATGACGTGGCACAGTGATAAAAGCACGCGAAGTGTACTCTGTGCTTTGATGCTGTTTGTTTCTTATTTTGTGTAATTATTTATTCCTAAGCTTGGTTTTACCTGGAACTTTAAAGTTATACCTTGTTTCCACCAGTTTTCAAGGAGGAGTGGTATAATCCTGAAAACTTTAAATGTGTCTGCAGTTGGAGCTCCATCGACAGAAGTAAACAAGAATTTTTAAAAAATACAAGTAAAAAAGACACGCATTATAGGTTGAACTGGGTTCCTACACCGAGCATTCAACGCTGCAATACGGGTTGCCCAATAACCTTGGGCCACTACAAAATTACTAAGTTTGCAAAACAAGACATTTGCCGAGGACCCAACTCCTTGGGAACTAGGAAGGGATCATATTATTTTAGTAGTATTTATGTTTTGGGGCACGTTAGTTAGTTATTAGATCAGTGGTTCTCAACCTATTTTGGTCCATGCACCCTTTCACCATATGTCAGAAATGTCATCCCCGCCCCTTTCCAAAATTATCTGCCTGAAAAGATGCATTCCAAATAATATGAAAGAAAATACTAACGCAAACACACAAGCTAGCGGAGAGGAAAGCATAGGGTGACCTCTCAGTAGTGCGGACCGGTGCACACTGTGTTTTGAGTGGTCCTAGCGCCAGTTTGAGCCTGCCATGACTGTTATTACAAAATCCTATAACATTCTGTCTTTCGGAAGGTGAGTCGTATGCAGGGGGCAATGGTGAGCAGCTTTAAAATCTCCTTTGAAATAAATTTTTCATATCACTAGGTATACAAGGCAAGTGCTGAAAATCACAGTGGGTCATTACTGCACGTTGGCTGTGACATTTCAGTTAACTAACTTAGGTTTTATTCTTAATTTAAAAATATGTCTTGAAAGTAATCAACCACATTCCTTGTATCTGAAGAATGCATATTAAAAGGCCCACAAATCTTTGAAAAGACTAAATGAGGTTTCCGAGAGACAACCACCCTAAGGAGTCAAAGTAGAAGTAAAAAAATATATAGATAATCTTAAATATGAAAGCACAACCACAGATAATGTTACACTGAATTTCCAGTTATCACCAAAAGATATTCATCTAAAAAAAAAAATGTTGGTGACGCGGTCTATAAGAGAAATAACTATGCTTAGAGCACTAAATATTATTTGGTGGTCTGTTTATAAACATAAACAGCTTTTTTATTATCCTGGGAAAAAGTCTATTATATTATTCCGCTGATGTACATTGAAGGACAACTGTTCTCCAGAGTTATAAATGTTAAAAGCTTACCAAGCAGCATCACAGCCCAGAAATGACCAGCCTTTCCAAACGCTGTAGATAATGATAAGGGTATTTGAACCGTCTAATCCAGGACTGCAAATTATCATGTACGCTAGTCGCTAACTAGCAAAAGTAGTCAATTGGAGATGAAACAGGGAAATATAGCGCGAACCAAGCAAGGTGTTAAAGACAAGAAAAAGCTGTCAGGAAGTATTTGATGAACGAGAGCAAAGCATTAGTGTAGACTGAAGACTAATGAGGAACCAAACTACATCAGATGCCACTTTCCTACACCCTGAGTCGAACAAATAAAATAAACACTGTGCGACCTTTTTTTTTTTTTTTGTATCTAATCAATATGCATCTCTGAACATATCGGAGCCCACTTAGATTCTATCAACTCCTTGTATGGACGCACTCATATACATAACGAGGACAATAAGGATGGGAGAGGGATATATATCGTATTCTATTTCCACAACCGAGAGAAAGACATAAATATTTTGAGACGGCTATAACGTTTTCACTTGAGGCGGGGGGGCGAAGGTATTACAATACAGCCCCAACATCTGCTCTCCATTTTTCAATGAGACAGAACATATTTGAGAGATGACATGAAAATTTCAGAACCCTTCGGACCAGGAGATAAAGCGAGGGTAATCAGTGACAGATGATCCTCATTTACCTGCCCTTTGAAGCTCTCGCCGGTTGAATTTGCCGCAATTCTTACGAGGGAATGATCTCGCATGTATTGCATTTTAGATGTACGGCTGTATTCGCAGGAAGGCGTTTGTTGAATGCTTACGAGAGATGTGCATCAGCAAGCTTCTGTGTGGTTGTGTGGTTTTATATATCTATCTATCTATCTATCTATCTATCTATCTATCTATCTATCTATCTATCTATCTATCTATCTATCTATCTATCTATCTATATATATATATATATATATATATGTGTGTGTGTGTATTTATGTGTGTGTGGGTGTATGTATGTGTGTGTGTGTGTATGTAACAGCAGTTCCTCAGTTAGCACACACCTAGCTTACCAGGAAGACGTCTCGGGTACGATTTGCCAGAGATTGAAAGGTTATTGATCTGATCGGGGAATTAGATAGCTGGTGTTGTTCATTCTACCATGATGGGTCGCATTTAGAATGAGAAAGCAGTATGGCAAGCAATACTATCTATCTATCTGTTTATATATATATATATATATATATATATATATATATATATATATATATATATATATATATATATATATATATATATATAATACACTCGTATACCATATATATATATATAATCCACAAATAACCTCATAATATCATTCCCTCTCCTGTATCTTGTAAATGATTTACACCATAGAAGCATGGGTTCGAATCTCCCCCTAGGGTAAATTTAGTGTCGATACATACCCTTTTGATGCGAATTTAAAATGACTTTATTTGAACCATTTGCTTGTATTTATTGGAGTTGCATGACTAAATTCCTTCGAGAGAATATCCGTGCGTACAGCAGGTCTGCGTACAGAGGAAGGCAGCCTCTGTGATTATTTCAGTTAATTTCACATAGCTGTAATACATAATGTGTCGCAGTACGTACATTAACTGTAACCATTTAGTTAACAGGGTGAAGATTTAAGAATGCACAACGCTGATTGCTTGTTCTCTATGATTGTTATTACATTCAAATAGAATGTACTTTACCATAGGCGCCAAGTGGTGCCTGTATACTTTTTTTTTTTTTTTATTTTTTTATTTTTATTTCATTTTTTTTTTTGGGGTGGGGGCTGGTGTCTCACAGCCAAAGTAGAGGGATTTTTAAGCGCTCCCTTCCCGTAGTTTAGAACGCACATTCATAAACTTCAGCAGGTCATTAGCAGTCTTATCTCTACCCGTAAATTTTCTTGGTAACCACTTGAATTACGCGAGTCTTGAGAGAGCCAACTTCCATGCTGCGTCACGTTCTAGTGGGTGGCACTCTTAACATTACGCTTTGTCATCCGGGAAATTTCCTAGGCTTTAAAACTTATACGGAGGATGATGAAATTCCTGAGACATGGCAAGAGCATTTTTAGTTTTCTGTAAAAGAAAACTATTGTGACGGCTTTGTCTGTCCGTCCGCCCTCAGATCTTAAAAACTACTGAAGCTAGATGACTGCAAATTAGTATGTTGATCATCCACCTTCTAATCATCAAACATACCAAATCGCAGCCCTCTAGCCTCAGTAGTTTTTATTTTATTTAAGGTTAAAGTTAGCCATAATCGTACTTTTGGCAGCGCTATAGGTGTCAACAACATAAGCCACCACCAGTTTCATGGGCCGCGGGTAAGAGTTTTATGGGCCGTGGCTAAGGCCACCACCGGACAGAAAACTCGACTGCGCCGAAGAAACTTCGGCGCATTTTTCACTTGTTTTTCTACACTTTGGTTTAACGAATAAATGGAAATTATATTACATTATACCTAATCATTACCTTGATGCCCCAATTCCGTTTGAAATTTTAGATTATATATTTTCACGCTACATTGACTAGGAAACTCTTTAGGTGCAGAAAGAATAGGTATTGATATGAGCGTTAGCTCATACCCAAGGTTGAAGATCAAATGAAAAGGGAACAATTATTTTCTTTCTTCTGTTTACATATTACAGTGAGTTATTCAGATGGCGACAAAGCTGAGTAACCAAAACAATATTTCCCCAATTTACAACTGTTACAATGTAGATCTTTGCCTCCATAAATATTTTGAAGTAGATGAATAATTTGTCATTTTCCTGATTGAGGTCATACCCGACAGACGGACAGCTTGTGTACTTGTTTCTGACCTGTTTCAACAACAAAGGTGAATACATTAAAATAGGTTCATCCCAGTTAATAATGATGGAGAAACTCTTAGAGAGTTCATAACTCTACGTAACATGCCACGGGACGTAATCTGGATCGCTCCACAGTGCAGATCAAACGTGAGTTATGCATAAACAGATGAATTGACTATTATAATTAAGGAAGATTAGTATCATCACGATTCAACTCATACAATTGCGAGATAAATAGTTTTTTGCTTCTATTATTATTATTATTATTATTATTATTATTATTATTATTATTATTATTATTATTATTATTATTATTATTATTATTATTAATGTACAATTAGCACAACAAATTGCGATGACATAATAGATGTTAGTGACAGCACGTACCAACATATGGGCGTTATGTACCGTCCATTATATAGATACTATATAACGGACTGGCCTGGGATAAACGATGGTATGTCTCAACACCAGGGATGTTACCTTATTCTGTAGACTTATAGGTTGATAGGATACAGTCTTTCTGTAGACATGATAGAGGTTGGCCCCCGGATGGAGTTTACTGCACAAAGAGTACAGGTGTAATACAAACATACATTTTGAATACACATTCTATTGTATATAAGATTAGCATTATTACTAGCGAGAGGAGTGAGCTACTCTGCGCTGGGTAGGAGGGCTGAACGCGGGTGGGTCCTTAGTCTTAAGGACTTCTCTTCGGGTGTTTCATTGACCTCATACAAATCAAAGTTGCGATACCTATGGTCATCATCGCCATTACTAAATAAAATGTGGCCTCAAGGGAATAAAAAACATAAAATGGTAAAAATAAATTGTCGATACGTTATAAATTTTCAAGAAAATCAGCTTCCTCCACGAACTTCAAAATATCCTCTCCGAGATTCAAGGAAAGACGATAATTACCCCCTTCATCAATGAACTCTGAGAAGAAATGATTTCTCAGGTTCCCAAAGTGCTACAGACAGACTGATGGCAGTAATACGAAATACACTTTCCCCTGAATGAATTCTTGACATGGGAGAATTCTGATGTAAACAAAGTGATGCAGAGTACAATATAAAAATAAAGAAATATTTTGATCACCTGGAAAACAGAAATAAAGTAATAAAGATTATTCTGTTAATGGACAATCAAGCTGCAATGATTTTCTTGCCAGATCTTCCAAGAAATCCTGCCTTCCTCTTCTGGAGAGGACACTCCCTTTCAAGGTGCCCTCAAAGAACTGGCCTCCCTAAGGAGCCTTTGGCCCTCACCAGGCCTGCTTCCTCAGCCTGGCATGATACCTGCCTTCCTCCGAGGAAGCAGCCTCTGGGTTGGACTGTTCCCTTCAAGGCTGCCCTCAAGAGACTGGTGAGCTTTAGGCGCTTTTGAGTCTCATCCTTGAAGTTTTTGGGCCCTCTCCAGGCCCGCTTCCCCAGCCTGGCAGGATACCTGCCTTCCTCCGAGGAAGCAGCCTCTGGGTCGGACCCTTCTCTTCAAGGGTGTCCTCGAGGGACAAGCTAGCCTTGGGGGCTTTTAGGCCTCATCCTTGAAGTTTTTCGGGTCCTCTCCAGGCCCTCAGCCTGGCAGGATACCTCAGCCTGGCATGATACCTGCCTGCCCTCAAGAGACTCCCTTGAGGAAGCAGCCTCTGGCAGGATACCTGCCTCAGACCCTCTGGGTCCTTCCTTCAAGGCTGCCCTCAAGAGACTGGCGAGCCTTGGGGCTTTTGGGCCTCATCCTTGAAGTTTTCGGGCCCTCTCCAGGCCCGCTTCCCCAGCCTGGCAGGATACCTGCCTTCCTCCGAGGAAGCAGCCTCTGGGTCGGACCCTTCCCTTCAAGGGTGTCCTCGAGGACAAGCTAGCCTTGGGGCTTTTGGGCCTCATCCTTGAAGTTTTTTGGGCCCTCTCCAGGCCCGCTTCCCCAGCCTGGCAGGATACCTGCCTTCCTCCGAGGAAGCAGCCTCTGGGTCGGACCCTTCCCTTCAAGGCTGCCCTCAAGAGACTGGCGAGCCTTGGGGGCTTTTGGGCCTCATCCCTGAAGTTTTTCGGGCCCTCTCCAGGCCCGCTTCCCCAGCCTGGCAGGATACCTGCCTTCCTCCGAGGAAGCAGCCTCTGGATCGGACCCTTCTCTTCAAGGGTGTCCTCGAGGGACAAGCTAGCCTTGGGGGTTTTGGGCCTCATCCTTGAAGTTTTTCGGGTCCTCTCCAGGCCCGCTTCCTCAGCCTGGCAGGATACCTGCCTTCCTCCGAGGAAGGTGCCTCTGGGTCGGACCCTTCCCTTCAAGGCTGCCCTCAAGAGACTGGCGAGCCTTGGGGGCTTTTGGGCCTTATCCTTGAAGCTTTTCGGGCCCTCTCCAGGCCCACTTCTCCAGCCTGGCAGGATACCTGCCTTCCTCCGAGGAAGCAGCCTCTGGGTCGGACTCTTCTCTTCAAGGGTGTCCTCGAGGGACAAGCTAGCCTTGGGGTTTTGGGCCTCATCCTTGCCTCAAGCCTGGCAGCCTTTCCTCCGAGGGGTGCCTTGGTCGGACCCTTCCTTCAAGCCTCATCTAGCCTTGGGGTTTTGGGCCTCATCCTTGAAGTTTTTGGGTCCTCTCCAGGCCCGCTTCCTCAGCCTGGCAAGATACCTGCCTTCCTCCGAGGAAGCAGCCTCTGGGTCGGACCCTTCCCTTCAAGGCTGCCCTCAAGAGACTGGCGAGTCTTGGGGGCTTTTGGGCCTTGTCCTTGAAGTTTTTCGGGCCCTCTCCAGGCCCACTTCCCCAGCCTGGCAGGATACCTGCCTTCCTCCGAGGAAGCAGCCTCTGGGTCGGACCCTTCTCTTCAAGGGTGTCCTCGAGGGACAAGCTAGCCTTGGGGGCTTCTGGTCCTCACTCTCGTCCAAAGAGGAAGGCTTGCATAGTCAGCTTTTGGACGCTATCCTGAGGAGGTCCTTCTTGTTTTTTCAGCCTCTTCTGCATTTCCATTTCCATCGTCTTAGTGCATTTTTCTGTTTTAGGTCCTTTATCTTCTTTTCAACGACCTGCGTTGATATCCAAGTCCATTCACCATACTCTTTGGTTTCTCTTACCCAGTTTTTCAAATATGACACTTGATCTCTCTGGCGGCTTCAAGACAATTTGAAGCATCTCGGAGATTATTCCGGAGACCTTGGAGTTCGCCGCGTGCGCGAATGGCATTTCTCTCGTCCTTCCAGGAGCCGGAGACTGAAGGGTTCCAAAATGTCTTCAAGGAAAATCCCGAAGGTTTTCGATCATTTTAGCATCGCGTTAACCATTGCTGAGAGTTCTTTTTCTGACACATAAGAAGTTTCTTTTCCAGGTGCTCCCTCATCCGAAGCAAGGCAACAATATTATGTTGTTGGGTTCATCTCGGAGCCTGTGCCGACAAAAGCCTCTCTTCAGCTTATATTCACATCCCTCGTGTATTTTTCTCTCTGTGTTTTTCAGAATTTCAAAAAACTTTCTCTAGAAAAATTCAGACAGATACACACACACACACACACACACACTGCCGCATAGACAGAAAGGCAGCCAAGGAAATTAATATAATAGATCATCATTATACACTTACATTATTATCATAAACACTCTTACGCTTCTCCAGACTTTGACCAACTATAACTTTGACAAGTTGGAAGATGGAGCTTTGAAACTGGCAAACAAATCAGGGTCAGCACAGGGGGAACAGTCGTTCCAAAGTACCAAGAACAAGCAAAATAAAGAAATTTTCTCCCTTGCCCTCCCAGAGTACCTGGCTGAATTGTTTTCAAAGTTTACGTGAGTGTTTACCGTGTTAACTTCTGGTGACGCTGAATCAAGACATTTTCATCGGTCCGGCAGTTTAATTACTGCGAATGTTTTAGAGGAAAAAAAATAACAATTCCTCCTAAATTTCCCCACCAAAATTCAGATAACAAAACTGATGGAACAACACCTAAACGTTATTTGATTATTACAATTACTAAACTGCTATTATTATTATTATTATTATTATTATTATTATTATTATTATTATTATTATTATTATTATTATTATTATTATTATTATTATTATGAAGTTGCCCTTAGTCTCAGTCGTGACATGGAGCGGATTAGTAAATGGCGTAGTCGGTGAGGTATGAGGCTGAACTCCAGTAAATGAAAACCCTATTAATTAGTAGATCTCAGACTGATTTTCCACCCCATCTTCCCCTTCATGTGGACGGGACTCTGCTAAGTGAGCCTGAAGCTTTAACTGTGCTTGGTACAACTTTTGATTCTCATCTTACTTTTAAGAAACATCTAATGAAAGTTTCAGCAAATGCCTCACGGAAGTTAGGTATTTTACGTAAGGCCTCAAATATATTTATAACATTGATAAAATCAGTGAAGCTTGCTTTTTGCGTCATTTGTGCTTTCTTTACTAGAATACCGTTCTCCGGTGGGGATGTCTGCCTCTGACAGAAATTTATCTCTTTTGGACAGAGTGGTTCGTAGGGGTAGGTTTCTGTTTCCTAACACTAGCAGTTATGTTCCACGTTATTTTAAATAAGATTGCCGTTATTTGGAAAAAAGAAGGACTAGTACTTACTAAAAGATGATGATTCATAAAAGTTACCAACATCCAGGCTATAATGGTAAAATGAAATGAATAAGAATCATTACAAATAAAAATTTGATTGCATGAGGTTTAAATGTCATCATCTCCGTCCACACTATAAGCCTTATATAAAACACACCGTTCCCTGGCAGCATTTTCAACATTTTTAAATACAATGAAACAGAAAGTTTGAACTCCAAGGTACTGCAATATATCACCGAATAGTTACAATCATTAAGTGCTGTAGCTCCTGTTAAAAGCGAACTCTGTAGTGAAAGCACAGTATAAATCAGGTAATTAAGAAGTCTTAATTCTGTTGGAGTTTGCAGGGCGAGAGCGGAAGATATACTCTGCAGCTCGCGTGTAAAGATCCAAGATTAGATTACATTTTAGTTGTTGGCCATCGTTTCTATACATACATGAGTAGTTGTATGTGATAACATATCTTCATAAGAACAACAATATTTTCCTGATTATAATGTGATTGGTACTGAACTGAATCGAAAGCTTTTTATTCAAATATTTCTCCAAAATCTAGGAGCTATGGCAGTGTTTCAAGGAATGTTAGAAACGAAAAAAACATGAAGGATAATTATGATTATAATAACTATAATTATTAATGTTGCTTTTCAGCACGATCCGTACTTGGATCTGAATATACTGGAAAATTTCGAAGACAGAGTTGCGAGATATTACTGGGTGAATCAAAGTTCCGAATCGGCAGTAGAATTAAAAAAAAAATTCAATTTGAACAAAAAACATATAACAGAAATTCCCACAGCTTTCCAATATACGTGGAGTTTTGCTCTAGCGCTAAGTGGTCAAGATATGTCTATTTATGCAACTGCTTTTTCTTATTATGAAAATTGGAAATTATTTAAAAGCAGCAGTCCTGTCAAAAATTGTCAAACTCCGGTTGAAAATTAGACAATCCTCCATTGGACTCTGAGCAGCTGACCAGTGGCACACCATTATAATATTACATTTCCAATCAACTGTAGTTAAATAGATAGATATAGTGTTGGTCCGGTGCCTGACTACTCAGAGGTTAAAATCCTCGACTAACATTATTATTAATATATTAGGTGCAAAAACTGTCAAAGTAAAGTTGGAAATACCCCATGATGGGAATATTAAAGAAGAGCGGATGCAACTCAAAATCAATTTTGCATGACTATATATCTCCATATTTCCGGTTACAAATTGCTTTCATGCAAACCACATATATAACTTCATAACATAAAATTCATGAATAAAAAAGATGAAATTGCATATAAATGTTATGCATGAGAAATCGTAACATACTGAATAATTGTTTTTTTTTATTGTGTGAAACGCATATAGAAATAAATTTAGGTACACCTAACTTGGGTAGACCTGAAACTTCATGTTATTTCAGATTGCTTAAAGTTTGTTGTAATTTTGTCATATAAAGGAAAGCAGAAATTTGGAAATTACTGAAACTCGCTCGCAACTAATCTGGTGTGATTACGAGAGTTCATGCATGAAACATTTTTACCAACGAATATTAAACATTGTCATTTCAGTTATATTACCAAGCATTCAACCACGAAATAAGAAAAATTTGCCATAACTTATTTAGATAATGTAGGGAAAGAATAGGCTCCGACCAACAAAAATAGGTCAAGGTCTTTGGCACTGAGATAATGTGAGCAACTGAGTGCATTTTTTATCCTTTGTGTAGATGGCGCTTCGGTGACGAAAGTCGGTGTCTTGGAACTTTCATCATGGTTCTGTTGTGCTTCAGAATATGAAAAGAAGTCTCTGAATCTGTCAAAATTTTTATCCGTGATCATAGTCCAGAGGGGAATAAGACCAGAAACGCCAATAATAACGATAACGAAAAGAAAACGAGAAATAAAAAGTAGAAAACAATTATATAATGCTTACAACTCTTTTGGTTATTATAATGTACGGAAAAATCATCCCATTTTTAACAACCTTATTTTTCTCATTTTTACATTGTTATTATGATAATTAATGCCCCGATTCAAGTAATACTGATATGCACGGTAAAACTTTCCTTCCTTAATCTGATAATCTTTCTTCTTTAAAATTTTAGGTCAATTCCGTTATTAAATGAAAGGTAAATATTTCTTATAAGTTAAGTTCCAAAGGTAACTAGCATAAAGGAAAACAAAGTATCAGTTATGTCAAAGATGCTTACACACTTGTTTTATGAATGTACAAACTGGTATTGGTGTGGTTAATTTGAAATCGTCAAAGTATTTCCTCGGATTATTTTTATAATTTAAAATATGATTCCTAATTTTATCACGAGAAATTTGTAGATCATTTTGTTACTTTTTTTCTTGACGTCAGAACTTTTCTGTTTTTATTAGTAGTGCGCAAACCATTTTAATTCATGGTTCCTTGTTCTTCATCTGAAAGTATCTTTTCACATTCAGGTCAGCCGTTCTCAGAATGCAGATATTTTTGTACGTCTTTCCAGCTGCAACTGTGCTGAAGCTTCTGTGAGGATATGTGCTCATACATGTCATTTGTTTTATATATTTGTTAATGTTATTGGCAATCGTGGTGTTCTCTCAACCTTTATTGAAATTCGATAGTTTTCCTCTAAGCCAAATTCCTGAAACAGTGGAAATACTGCAAATACTGAGGATGGCCTCTCTGCTAACTTACTTTATTTTAAAGATATTTAGACATTACAGAATCAATGTTGAATTGCAGACTTGTCAATTGTTTACCACAAAGGACTGAAGTTGCTTGGAAGGGGTGATAACCCCAGTTCAGAAACAGTAGTTAATCTGCCTATTTTTCTTAAAATTTTGTTCATGGGGGGGATGCTTTCGAGCTTCGAGAGAACTGTAATAAATTACAGAGAGAGAGAGAGAAAGAGAGAGAGAGAGAGAGAGAGAGAGCTTCTAGTTTTTCTTTTCTTCTTTGTGTTTCATGCCATTTGTCACCAATGCACTTTTTGCCGACATGGTAGTTACGTTGGCTACTGTGCTGTCCATCATGCAACCCTCCTCTAGTCAGGGAAAGGACCAAACAAGATGGATATCTGTACATTAACACCAGTTGAGCTCTTACTGGTTTTTGCCCTTCCTGAATCCATCTTCATGTTGATTTATTTGCAAACCTTAACTCCAGGCATTATAGATACTTCTTCAATAATGGTTCATTATTTTTTATGCATAATTTACCCTTTTCATTAAATATCTCACTGTATCAAATGCTTCTCGTTTAGGTTTCCGCGGGGATGTCATTAATGACTAAGTTTTAGTCATTTTTTCTTAATGTTTGTTTGTTGTTTGTTTGTGTCGTTAAACTGTTGGTGCGTAGAGCTTGTGATTATTGTTTGTATGTGAGTCTTTTCTGCTTTTTATAAGCGATACATATCGTTCGTAACAATGGTGGCCGTGCAGGATAATTAATAGAGCAGTTAAAATGAATAAATTTGTGTTCTTTTACAGCTGGTGAAATTCGTTAAATTTCTTCGGCTATTTTAGTTTCCTAGAAAATGTTTTCATGGTTCTACCAATCTTTCTAGTTAAGGTCGAATTTTCGCTTCAAAATAACGTTTCTTAAACTTTTATGATTATTTATGAGCCAACAGGCTTTCGAGATAATAGAATGATAATCTTCAAAATATCACTCTATCCATATAGGATTCCATCCAGTTCAGACAGCATCCTCTTTGCAGTTTTTATTCTGTTTATTTTTTCTCTAATATTCCCCTTTATTATACTTCCAAGAAGAACCACTTTTTTTTCATTCTCTTAAATTTCTTGTTCGACGTCTCCCCCTGTTATCTTTAATGTTTACGCTCTTTTTCCTCACTTTCTTTTTGTCAACCCTGTCCCCATTATTGTACGGCTGCACCTAATCAGTCCCTCCGCTGTGAAACTTCATCTCAAAGCTCTTTTTTTTTTTTTTCCTTCCTTGGACTTTATATTTCCTTGTATAACATCTTCCTTTTCCTATCACCCTTGTCCTAATATACCGACAAACACTCCCTGTTGTCCCAAAAAATCCATCATTTAGTCTCGACTAAATGATGGACTTTATATTTCCTTGTATAACAACTTCCTTTTCCTATCACCCTTGTCCTAATATACCGACAAACACTCCATGTTGTCCCAAAAAATCCATCATTTAGTCTCGAATACTCATTATGTACTCGTTCCACCTCCATTTCTGTAATCCTTGCTCCGTACGCCATACATACGTACATACAAACATACATACATACATACATACATATACAGTATATATGTGTGCGTGTGTTTGTGTGTGTGTATGTTGAGTAGTATTCAGACAACGTGAATAGATAACAAAGGAAACTTTGACATCATGTGTTGGAGGAAAAATTGCAAATATAGTGACATCGTTATTTATATTATATATATATATATATATATATATATATATATATATATATATATATATATATATATATATATATATATATTATTTTTTCATTTTGCCTCACACTCGAAGTTAAAGAGTGTGTGCGTGCGTGCGTTTGTTCACACCGAGCCGGGTGTGGGCTCCTGAGGGAAAACTAAGTTGTTTTTACGCATTCCGTTCTTGGTCTAAGACCATTGTCATGAAATGCTGTAAAAATTTCTCCTAAAGTTTTTAGTTTAGAAAAGTAAAAGTCTGATGGCGCTTAGAGTTTTCCTTCACGTATATAATGGACCCGTGTTTCTGGAGTCTTGCTGTTAACCGTAACCTACATTTGGATGTTTAAAGGAAAACTTTTTTCACTACATATCCACCGATATGACAGATCTCATCGTGTCTCCTGATTTCTGACATTTAGCGAAGTCTATTTCCTCAGAAAACATTTCGTCATTCTTAACATCAACGTCAAATTTCAGGTGTCTGAAAATGATGTTTGTCACATATATTTCCAAGACCAGTTCCCTGTCATGAAAAGGTTTATCAGGTAACGTTTCCATCACGTCCAGATGACACCATTTCTTGCCAAAACTGGTCAAGGTTTTCATTTCCTTTGGTGCAGTTTGCCTGATCACTAACAAGTTCCATATCCCTACTAGCAAAATGTTTTTCAATTTATGCATAAATTAACTGCATTGAAATGTCCCCCCTCATCTGCCTAATTTTTTAACATGTTTAATCTCCGCGTCCCAATCATTGATGTTAATGGCAAGATAATATCACACCTTTTTGGAATTTGTAAAGGCAATTAAATTTGGGGTTCTTTGCCCTCATTCCCAGCATAACATCAATCATTTTTTGTAAAGCATTTTTCTAGCAATCCAAGTCTATCCCAAAATGCATTGCGGGCGTTTATGACATCGAACCATTAAAATCGGCTGTTTCTTTCCAATTGTTGTTCTCTAGTAAGCCCCTTTCTCCTAAAAAATACAACAATGCCTTTGCTCATGAATTTGAAAGTAGCAGTACAGCATACTTTACACGCTGTCTTTGTAAGCCACTTGCATTGATATGAGTGTCATTAATTCTGTATGCCAAAGCATACTCTGATACGGTTTTCATTAGCATTTCACGGATACAGGAATCAGATACACTCTTTCCATTTTCAATAAGAAAACCGTGGCCCGAAAAACGATTTCTAATTAACTTTACCAAATGGGGAGTATCAGCAAAATATGAACACTTTCCTATCAGCACACGGGTTTAAAAAAAAAAATTCAAGGTTAAGGGGATCAATCTCGAATTCTTCCCAAACCCCCAAATTACTGGGTCCAAGATCATGGATATTTGCCACAACGGCAAAGCCAGCTTTTTCAGCATTTATAATAACATCAGTCAGTTTTTTATGCACATTGGAGTCATCATATTGGTAGTTTATGGACTGTTTCCAGCTTCCCGTCAAACCTCTTGACATAACTACTTGAACTTTATCATGAGGTTCATATAAAACGTCCCTTCCTTTGTCATAACTCCACTTCCTGACAATATTCATTTCATCAAATGAAATTAGGGCAAGTTTTCTGTTTTCACCATTGTTTCTGATTTTGCCCTCATCAGTGACAGAACAGAATGCAAAGTACCCCGTAGGGGGGTTAGTGCCGTCAGTGCACCTCATGCGGTGCACTGTAGGCATTACTTAAGGTTCTTGGCAGCATGCCTTCGGCCCCTAACTGCAACCCCTTTCGTTCCTTTTACTGTACCTCCTTTCATATTCTCTTTCATCCATCTTACTTTCCACCCTCTCCTAACAATTGATTCATAGTGCAACTGCGAGGTTTTCCTCCACCTTTCACCTTTCATACCTTCCGTTTCAGTGCTGAATGACCTCGTAGGTCCCGGTGCTTGGCCTATGGCCTAAATTCTATATTCAATTCAGAATGCAAAATACCCGGCTCACATTTCAGATTTTATGCTCTTTGTTCATCGTGGTTTTTGACGGCAAAGGGAATCCTCTTTTAGTTCGCAAATATGAATAGCATTTGGTGTTCATGCTCCATTGGCTGACAGGTTTTTTGGTTATTAGAGCATTTATCTGTGTTGAGCTTAGCACGGGTTGAACTATCTTGTTTATTTCAGTTAATGTGAACTTGGGTTTTGCCACTTCCTTTTCCAGACTAACCAGTTTCAGGAGTTCTTGATTAGTCATTTCCAAATGCTCTGTTTTTATCTGTAACTCTTCCACTTCCTCTACTTGTTTGATTGTATTTTGTTCAGAACTCTCCTCAGGTCGTGCAATAATTTCTTGAGCGGAGACTTCCGGAGAAACTTTATTGGTCTCTGCATGACAATTCTCCGTTTCACATAACATTTCCCGGGCTGTCCTCTTGAGTCCTTGTTTTATGGCTCATGCACACCTTTCTTCCTCCTTTTCAGATACACCGCTGCCTGAAAAGACAGTGTTGCATTTTCAATTTTATGAACGCACAGCAGCAACAATTCCTTTATGCTTATGGGACAAAAAAACTGAGAATATCTTGTATATTTTTTTATGGTTACTGAAAGACAACGGCAGTGAACTGTAATTTGATAAAGGCTGATGCAATTGACTGTATCGTAATCTAGATGTCATGGTGGGTAAAGTATTTAAGGAAGAGAGTCGAAAGGAAGAAATGTATCGTGCAGGTTTCGAGCAAGTTGCTCAACTTGTAATGTAACTTACCATTAGGTAAAAAAAAAGGGGGGGGGCGGGTATGGCACAGCCTCTTCCTTCAGTACACGTTGATTTTTGGATTTTTCAATTCCCAGCAGTCGGTATTTCACGTCATCAACATAGTCCTCTGCTTTAAAATGGACTGAACGAATTAGAGCACACTTCCAGTTAACGTCGTCAGCGCGTTTGCAAGCATATACCCATTTCTCTTTCGTTTTCTCTTCTTTTGGGAAACTAAAATATCGAATACCCGAATTAATAGTCTTTTGCTGTTATTATGCCATCCAAATACAGCACAAACTGAAGGCATGGCTGCTAGAAGTTAGAAGCTAGATCACGAACAAGTGAAACTTTCCTGTAGTCAAACCTCGGCCACGGTTGCCTCTGGCTGACGTCACTTAACTCCACCCACATTCGCGTAGCTCACCGATGAGCCGAGATCTCAGAGTATATTTAAGGGACCTTGCATATAATTGTGTACAAGTATGTATGCACGTGAGTGAATATAGAATTCACCGAATATAGCAGTATTGTAATAGCCATAATGACCTCTTAACTTCTCGATTTTCTTGTAGATTTGGGTCAGCTCAAGGTTCACAGTGATGAGCATATCCAGAAAGCCGGTTGTTACTAATATGTATATATATATATATATATATATATATATATATATATATATATATATATATATATATATATATATATATGTGTGTGTGTGTGTGTGTGTGTGTGTGTGTATGATGATTATAATCACTTTTGTATATGATTCATTTATCATATATTTATATATATGTGTGTGTGTGTAATGATTGTAATCACTTTTGTATGCGGGGTGTAGTTCCTGACCGGTTTTGACTTATATTTCCGAGCCATTCGTCAGTGGCTTGGAAATAAAGTCGAAACCAGTCAGGACCTACATCCCGTCTCTTATTTTTGACCTGTGGTTATGGGTGGTATATATATGTATATATATATATATATATATATGTGTGTGTGTGTGTGTGTGTGTGTGTGTGTGTGTGTGTGTGTTTGTGAGCAAAGTTACAGCCACGAAGGTAAAGTGAAACAATTGAGGTGCTGCAGGGTAGATAACAAGCACCAGTCCGAGATTGCTTGCAGTACCTGTAATATCAAATTATTACATAAACATGAATACAGTGTTAGGGGTAGAATCATCTCTGCAGAGTTTATCAGTGATCATCTGCATTGTTTCATCTGCAGACACATCACTGTAAAGACTCTCCCCATCAAATGTGATGATGCCATGGGATGGCATGTCACAAAGATTTTTGAGAAATTCTATGGATGAAGCAATGCAGAGTTCACTAGGCAAGTAAGGGGGTCAAAATCTTTTTCATAATCTTGGTCAGTTGGTAGGTTGCAGTCGGCATTAGCAACCTTATTTTGATGCTCTCCAAGGGCATCCCAGTCTTGTTCAAGGTGCCTCAGACGTGCCAGCACCTTCTCTCTATCTTAATCATCAACTGCTGGTGGATGAGTTGGCGGCAAAATTGCTGAGTGGCTCTGGAAGTCCCAGCATCTGGGTCATGGAGCCATAGGTATGAATATCTTGGAAGGAGACCCTCTTTCAAACAAATTTTATTAAAAAGAATGGCCATCAGATTTCATTAAAAGGAACTGTTGAGTTTATATAGCAGTTTCTTAATCTCTTAAATGATTTTATTTGTAACAGCAGGTAAATTTTATAATAGCTGTCCAAAGCTCATTTATTCCTGTACGTTTCAGTAGCTCTCTCTCCACAGATAGGTGAATGAAACTAAGGGTATAATTATGCCTTATCTGTACCTGCAAGGGGGACTGCAGAAATTTTAGGTGATGTTTGGTTGGCTTCAAAACCCAGAGTGCTCTTCCTATTGGCTGGGAGTGAATTGATTCATCAAGAAAAATCTGGCAGAGCTACAGTGGTGCTACTTGACTGGTGTAAAGCCCCATGACTTCTGCCCATAGGATGTGCTTTGTGAGGTAGTGGGCAGCTGAACGATTATCATAGGGTCATGCCTTGCTGTTTTCCTGACTGAGGTAAGGAGAAGAAGGGTCTAATGGGTCACATTCGTCAACGGTTTCCTCCAGAAGATGGTGAGGGACTCCTCATATCAGAGATGGCAATGGTCAATCTGCTGGCATTGGGGGACACTGCCATGTTCCCTCATGTAGTGCTTGCACACCGTCACTTCATGTAGTTGGACGACGATCCTCTTAGAGAGGAGAGTCGTAATAATACCATTGTAGAAATGGTAGCACCCATTCTTGGGGCACTATGTTCGATGAAACACTCCTATCCTATTTATGGGATCATTGCCAGCAATGTGATTGTTCCTCATGAGGTACTGGACAGTCTTCTGATCTTTATAGTAGACCATATGGTCGACCTTTCTCTTTGTATCAGTTGGATTTTCATGGTCACCGATGACATCACCTCATTTTTCTTACATTAGGTATTCATGTGGCCCCAATACAACAGTTCAATAGTCCTCTTATTCCCTATGGAGGGGTGTGGTTCTCCTGATGAAACAACCTGTCAACAGCATTTCTCACCAGTATGGTCACCCGGCAGTAAAAGTACCCATTGTCCACCAGGGTTTTGCTGACATGTTCAAGCTCATCGGAAGTGATATTCCAGGAATGAGAAGGCACAACAAACAAGATTTTGACTCCCTGTGTACCTTTTGAACTCGGCATTGTTTCCTCTGTAGAGTTTGTCCAAAAGTAACGCTCTCTGGAATCCCAGGGCATCATCACATTGTTGGATGTGAAGAGTTTTCCTGTGAACATACCCTCAGATGAAACGATATAGATGATCCTTGACAGTTTACAGAGATGATTCTGCCACAACATTGAACATTCCAGGGGCATTCCTACAATGCCTGCTTGAGATATGCACAACGGAGGCACCTTTCATTGATTAATCAAGGCAAATGTGGACATAGAATGATGGGGTAGCCATGGGTTCTTTTAAATGGAAGTTCTCAAGTAGCATGTCTTTGGTGGGATCCCAACCAACTGTATACATTTGGTATGTCAGTGACATCTCCATCAACATCGCTGACAAAAATGAACTGGAGACACTTGAGGAGGAATCAGTTCTGCTTTACACGTGAGAAAAGTGTTGATGGCACCATTCCCATTTTGGACGTCCATGTCCCGAGAACTCTTCAAGGCTTTCACAAGCAGGTCCATTGTAAACCAACTGACATTTGGCTCTACCTCAACAATAGTAGTGAACACCAGTGATGCAGGCAGGAAAGTTGACCTCACAATCTACTATAAGGATCAGAAGATTACTCAGTACCTCATGAGGAACATCCCTGTCGCTAGCAACGATCCCACAAGGAGGGAAGGAGTGGTTTACCAAATACCTTGCCTTAAGAATTGATGCTACCATTCCTACATTAGTATGACTATGACTCACTTTCCAAAAGGACTGCCATCTACTTACACGAAGGGGCAGTGTACAAGCACTACTTGAGGAGGTCCTTGCCATCCTCTGATGGAAACCATCACTGAACATGACCTGGGAGGCCCTTCTTCTCCATACCACAGTCAGGAGAACACCGAGGTGGGGTCCTGGGATAACTCTTCAGCTGCCCACTATTTAAAGTAGTGTGCCCTGCAAGCAGAGCTCCTGGGACCTGGTGCTAGCCAATCACCACTTCTGTCGCTCAGCCAGGCTAACCCAAATATTGGAAGAGGCCCCCAACCTCCCATTTCAACAGCTAGCCAAAAATTGCCTGAAATTTCTGTAAGCCTGCTTATGGGTATAAATATGGCATAAATGTACCCCTGGATTCATTAGCCTATCTGAAAATGGTAGAGAGAACGACCGAAACGTTAAGAAATAAATGAACTTTAAACAGTTATTTATAATTTGATTCCACTATAAAGAAACTCATTCGAGAGATTTAGAAACTGCCTTATAAACTTGCTGGCATCTACACAGCCATTCTTACTAATGATAATAATAATAATAATGTTATTATTATTATATTATTATTATTATTATTATTATTATTATTATTATTATTATTATTCTGCTCTTAGAATGTTAATACTATTAAAGGCCCTACTGTTAAATCTGCTTCTGTTATTTCTACTACTGACTACTGCTACTAATATCACTATTACTTTAGTTTTTTATAGATTTTAATTGTCATTGTTATAATTCTTATTCTTATCATCATTTCACCATTTTTATTCCTTTATCCATTTGATTTTTGGTTAGCATTACTCTTGACAAACCTTGTAATTAAATTGTAAAATAAGTAAACTGTAAATTCTACTTGTAAAAAAGTTTGACACTTCTTCTCCCACCGCATTCAATGGTAGGAATGTTTAGGAACCACTAAAGTTGTCGCAATATGAAGACAATATGTTTGAGTACAGATCACATCAGCCCATAAGATTTATTGAAAGAGACAAAGATCGTAATTTGATAACCACCACGGCCCACCCCGCTCAAGATTTGACTTTTGAAAAGAATAAAATCTATGGAATATTTGAAAATGTTGACCGTATGATTATAGTGCCACCTTTACAATGCAATCTGATAAGTGTCTCTGTAAACTGGCGTGGTTATAAATGAATGCATTGTTGTTGAGGCAACGCTCCTTTATAGATGTCATGAATGGAAATGAAAGATGAATTTTTGAAGCTGACTATGGACTGTATGAGTAGTATTTGTGAAATAAGAGGAACATAAAGGGCGAAAAATGGGGTGCTCAGAAAATGTGGTAAAAAAGTTAGTAAAGGTGAAGGTATTGATCTGAGAGCTTTTAGTAAGTTAAAAAAAACAATGTAGGACGAGGACGGTGAGCTTGTGAAAAGAATCTATTGTTCAGAAGTGTTAGGAGGGAGGAGGCGAGGAAGTCCTAGACACTACTAGATAGAGGACGGGAAAGAGTTGCTGGGAAGGAAGGGCCTTGATAACCCGGAAGCAAGTTAGTGTGTGTAAGATAGAGGTAAATGTAATGTGTGTGTGTATGGGGGTTCGACGCGCTGCTGATAAGCCTTGAGTGTATGTGCGTAAAGCAGCTAATTGTCGTGTTAGTTTTTTCTGCTCAGGGTTTCATCCTAAACTCATATATATATATATATATGTGTGTGTGTGTGTGTATTCCTTGCAATGAACCATGAGAAAAATGACATCAATTAACGCCCTATTCACCCTTTGATAAATCATTGTCGTCTGTAAAGCTATTTTGTTTAGTTGATTGTTGATTTATTTACCTACTTATTGATTTATTTACTGTACCTACTTATCTCTGTAATCAATATATCTGTATTCCTGATTGGGATGAAAGAGATAATCCAGTTAAATCCCTTGTGCACAAGGCTTCTTCGGCCTTGATCGGTTCATATTTTAACAGTGTAGTTTGTGCAAGGGGACTGATGCGCGGTAGACATGTCTGAAGATATGGTGTTCTGAAATGGAATTCATCCATGATTCATCGTTTACGGAAACTGATTCTTTTCTCGCATCTCTCTGGAGCCACTTCTACCCAGGAAAAGAGTTTAGCAGTCAAGACGCCATTTTAAGCTATAAAGGGAAGCTACGCATGTAGTAACGAAGCTTGGAAAAGGTTGTGGCAGAAATTCAAGCTAGCGAGAGGCATAACCAAGAATATGAATAAAGTTTTGAAGAATATGAATAAAGCTTTGCTACCAAAAAATGGTAGCAGTGTGATAATCCGCGACCAGAGACTAAAATGGCAGTAAAGGTTTGCAAAAGAACATAAAATCAAGTGGAAAATTATTTACAAGAGCCACAAAGCAAACATCAAGTGCTACAAAATAAATCCCTTTTAAAAAATGATGTTTGAACCGCTAGGCAGTAAAACGTTTAAACAAATAAATTAGGAAAATCCTTGATGATGAAATTTAACTCATTGTATTTAGAAATAAAAAAAAATAGACGTAAAACAGTAATGAAACTATTGTAAAGGAAAATTCTGATAGTCATAGCTGAAGCACGGTCAGGAATCTTTCGGGAAAATGCATTAAAAAGCTTCAAGATGAAACCAAAAAGAGATATTCACAAGGACACCTCAAAGAAATGGAACGAAAATCCCGGGGCAGAAAGAAGAGTTCCTTCCCCGTCCAATATTTTGTATTTCACACTTGAGCTTTTGTGACGTCCTTCTTTTCTCTCTCTCTCTTCTCCCCCAGGTACGATGTGCTATATGAGAACAATAATAGGTGGTATCTCTTAGGGGAGACCATCTTATTCTATATACATGACTCTAATTACCCGTGAAGCGAGAGCTGGCGAAGCCCCTTGGGAGAAGGGATGTCAAATTGAGAGAGAGAGAGAGAGAGATGAAAACAGACACTTGCGTGGTTGTTGGTGGAAAAAGGTGAGAGAGAGAGAGAGAGAGAGAGAGAGACACTTGAGAGAGTTGGTGGGGTGGGAGAAAAGAGAGAGAGAGAGAGAGAGAGAGAGAGAGAGAGGAAAACAGACACTTGGGGTGGAGAAGGCATTTAATCTGCCTGCGTAGTTGGTATTACGTCATCTTTTGTCTTTCGAAGTCAGCGCGAAGATGTACTGAGGAAGACTTCTTCTTCATTTTCCCCCAAAGTTAAAATATTGAAACCCACCGTCCCACATAATTTTAAAACCCCATAAAGAAGTTGATGTTTGCATACGAATCCGTATGAAGTTTACGTCACAAGTTTTTATTTTCTTGCAGTGGATACAAGAGAACATTACTTCAACAAACACAAAATTACGTACTTTGATTGACAAGCTCTTACAGCCGCATGCGCGTGCGGTTGTATGTGCTTGTCTCTCTCTCTCTCTCTCTCTCTCTACAGATTTTTTCCTTATAGAGCTTGACCTTACGAGAAAGTGATGCCCTTTTCACTGTCAGCATGTTGTGATGAAGCTACTTTGTCCGGACTACGTCACACGGACGTTGTAAGCGCTCGTGCGCCGTGGGGTTTGGCCACTTCTTCATTTGCCACCCGTCCGAGTACTGACCAGAATAAATGCGTTTAGATTTATCAGCGGGATGAACAGTACGCATTACTGATGACGGCAAGAACGCAAGATCTTTTATTATCTATAAAGGAATCAATTTTAAGCGGCATACTGATCCTTCTCGTTAGATACAATGATCTGACCGGATCAAATATCCATGACGAGTTCGCAACATATTCTGGTAAACCTGTGTTCGCCCAATTACCTTAGCGTCCTGCCAAGGCAGACTCCTCTATGAGATTCTAAACCCTCCTCTGTGATTAGGCTGAACGTTGTAGACGTCCAATTGGATTTCTTGCTCGCATAAGAAGAGCTCCTTTAATTCTTAACCCAGAGAAACCAAACCAAACAGAATGGAGATTCTCCTTGAAATGACTGAACGGTGAAGAAAGCAGTCCGCTGAATGTAGCTACAGCGATTCCTTCCTTCGATTCCTGACAAACCACTGTCTTCACATGCGCCGCAAACTATCACGGAAAATGACTTTATAGTTCACAAACATCTCGGAAAAATCTGATTAGCTTTTCAACCAAGGAAAATAAAATAGGTACTGCTCTTAAAAAAAAACAAGACTTCCGCGATGAAATAATCTCCCTGAAATATCATGAGCATTTACTTGAATATGCATGTAAGATCTCTTGAAATGCTTCATAATTAATAAAATGCGCAACACTGCAATGCAGTTCTCCAACGCGTTTCATCTTTAATGTACTTAGACAGGCTGCTTGTTTCTCGGAAGTCGATGTTCTGTTGAGGTTACACAAACACTCTCTAATTATAAATTATTTCATAGGATAAGAGCCGCGTACCATTAGACAAGTGATACATTATTTGATCAAGAAGCACATTCATATTTTTTCCTGAAATTTGTACCTATCCATCCATCTACATATAATCTTAATGCTTAGCCTTTATGTCAGACCAGTCAGCCTCCCATCTACTGCACAGTATATAATTTCACACAGTCTTGACTTGCACCGTTGAAACTTTTTAACACTCAACAAATTGTTATCTGTAAGACACACCTTCCATGTCCTCCGCTTTGGATTTCTCTCTCTCTCTCTCTCTCTCTCTCTCTCTCTCTCTCTCTCTCTCTCTCTCTCCTTATATGTGCGTGAGTTTTCCTTCCATAGTTCTTTTGTATGTTCAGAAAGGGGTGACTTGGCTTGTTACTTTTGTATGTTCAGAAAGGGGTGACTTGGCTTGTTACTCCGAGATTCCAAACAAACATTTAGTAACGAATTTGTTATCACACCTTCTCCATACTTGCTGGGGATCCACCGCAGTCAATCAACTGTCAGGCGTAAAATTCACAGTGTATTTTAGCAAACACACAATGGTTTTTAACGAAGCTTTACCTGTGTCACCCGTCAGCACTTGCGAAAAAACTGGTCACATTCACCAGATTAATGAAACCACGACGTCTGTACCATAAACTCTTAACTCCTAGATTTCCAAATGTTTCCAGTACGATTCCCACTGAACTTTTAGAAGATCTGAATAAGGAATTAAATGAAGGATTCCCCTTCACCCTGATGTGCTTCGCTCCTTTGTGGTTTGGAGCTCAACCGCTTTGCCGCAACGGTGAAAATGAATTCATCTCAGATCATAAGTTCTGTACATAATAATATGTAAATGCCTGTCCTTGTCGTTAACAGTGGCTACACTCTGAACTACTTTTCCCATCTGACTCGAATTTCAGGCTCACTAAGGGAAAGATTAAGTTTTCATTTCATAACTTACCCAAATTTGAGAGGATTTCACTGGAAATCATGTTCAGAATTTGCACTCGTATGCTATACATTACAGTGAAATGACTTCCATTTCAGTCGAGATGATGCGTGTTGTATTATATTCTTCACCGTTTAGATATTTCTCCTGTCAAACATTCTTGCTACGCAAGGTTGGCGTGCCTGTATATTGCATCGCGAAAAAAAAATAAAACAGAAGTGCGAAGAATGCTAATAATGCACATGCTCGATGAAAATTAGTTTAAGCATCTTCTGGTGCCATGTCTGCTAAGCACTGATGTCCTGTGGCAAATGATTTCTTACAGATCCTCTTCGTGTGGTGAAAGCTCCACCCTTTTAAAGTGGGAAGCCTATGTTGGAGTGTATGAATGTCGGAAGCCAACTCTCTCTTTTTGGAAGTAAATTATGAAAGTTGAATGTGCATGGAAGTAAAACAAGTTGAAGTTGCTGAGGTGAACTATTTGCGAAGTGTGTCGGCAAAAGAAGAACCGATAGGTTAGGAAATGATGAGATAAGGAAAGGAAGTGGTAAGAAGGCTAGCCTGAGTGGATGGATGGGTTAGAACATCAGTAGGTGGTTTGGTCGTGTGGCAAGAATGAACAACGAGAGGTTGGTTGAAAAGTCGTAAAATTCAGATCTAGGAATGGTTGGAAAGATTGCATGAAGGAGGTATTGAAAAGGAAATTGCCTTAAATCCAGAAGTACAAGAGTGCGTGTGATAAGTCTTCATTGTACGAATGACTGATGCTACAGATTATTTATCCACGATGCAGGAGTAAATACGATCGCAGTACTCTACCACTGAGCTATTGCATCATACATTTATATATACATATATACATATATATATATATATATATATATATATATATATATATATATATATATATATATATATGTATATATATATATATATATATATATATATATATATATATATATATATATATATATGTGTATATATATATATATATATATATATATATATATATATATATATATATATATATATATATATATATATATATATATACGTGTGTGTAACAGTGTCCTCTCCCCACCCTTCCATAGCCTCTCCTCCTCTTTATATCTTTAACTTAGCCTTCCCTCCCCCGCCATCATAGACCATTTCTCTTTTATTTTCCTTTCTTTCTCCTCTTAAGATAAATTTTGCACATCTTCCCTTTTTTTTCTCCTTTTTCCCTCCATTCTTTTCGTCCTCTTATTAGGCTTGTCCCTGTGTAGATTCCCCTGCGGCCACGTCGTTCCGCACGTGATGAATTATTTTCCAAGAGGCGACAAGATATTAAAAGTCGGATGAAAATTTATAACCTTACATTTTTGGCAATATTTCTTTCTGTCGCGCGAGTTAGAACTTTCTCAGAAATGCAATCAATTGGGCCTTTCTCAATTTCCTCTTCGGATTCTTTAAAGTGACAGCGTGTAAAAGTCAAATATCTCTTTTTATGGAGGATTTATGACTCCGTTTTTTTTTTTTTTTTGGCTTGTCAAAATGGTTCTTCGTCCTAAGAGTTGCAGTTTCAATTTCCTTGGGCCTTTTTATGTCGGAGTCCTCTGTCAGTTCCTCACTCGTATACGCAAGGTTTACCCGGAAGGGACTGCGTGAACTTTCGAGAACTTTTCATCGTTTTTCTATTGGTCAGCTCATGTTGATTTAAAATTTGTCTGGTAGTTTCACTTTACATTCTTCGTGTTACCTTCAGACATACATTGTCAAACACTTTACCTTACTTCAGATATAGCTCTTCATTGGAGGGTGGGTAGAGCTTTCGGCTAGCACGCTGTTGGCCCAGCGTTCGACTCTCCGAGCGGCCAATGAAGAATTAGAGGAATTTATTTCTGGTGATAGAAATTCATTTCTCGTCATAATGTGGTTCGGATTCCACGATAAGCTATAGGTCCCACGATAAGCTGTTCCCGCTATGTAACCAGTTGGTTCTTAGTCACATAAAATAAATCTAATCCTTCGGGCCAGCCCTAGGAGAGCTGTTAATCAGCTCAGTGGTCTGATTAAACTAAGATATACTTAGATCTTTAGCTTGCTTGTGATTTTCATCGACACTCAGTTTATGAGCTTCAGTAACAATAAACAGTGGTAATCCATTTGGTTTGCAAAACAGCATTTCTTAAACTCACTTTGGTAATAACATTCGCCTAGAGCTTTTTCTTAAATGATAGAAATATTGCGATTCCACACCGATATGATATGAATGTTTTGCAGTCACGACTCAGAATAATGTGTAAGATTTTAAATTGAAAGATGCTTTTATTATTACAGTACAGGAACATGGAGGTTTTCCCCAAAAAAATTATGCATAAATGAACTGACAAAAGACTAGTGCCGTTAAATGCTAGACAATTATCATTAAATTGCTTGTGTATTTTCAGTCTCTCGATAATGCCCACTGTTCAAAAATGACTGGCTTGCATATATATTCACCTTGAAGCGAAGTTCTTGCTTCCTAAAACTATAACATTTGTTTTCCTTTTGCATATATCCTTATCCTTTTAGTTTTGTATTCGGGGTACTTAATATTCTTCTTCTCCATTAATTAGTCGATCTATTAAGCGCCAAAGATTCTTATCATCATCCTTTCAGAAGATGCATACAATAACGATTCGAAACAGAAGTATTCGTTACAATGCAGTAGCATAGGTTTTTAATTTTCTTTATAAGAAAACTATTGAGATGGCTATTTGTCTGTCCGTCCGCACATCTTCTGTCCGCCCTCAGATCTTAAGAACTACTGAGGCTAGAGGGCTGCAAATTGGTATGGTGATCATTCACCCTCCGATCATCAAACATACCAAATTGCAGCCCTCTAGCCTCAGTAGTTTTTATTTTATTTAAGGTTAAAGTTAGCCATGATAGTGCGTCTGGTACCGCTATGGGTGCCAACAACAGGCCACCACCGGGCCGTGGCCGAAAGTTTCATGGGCCGTGGCTCAGAGTTTCATACAGCATTGTACACTGTACAGGAATCTCGATTGCTACTTCTGTTCCAAATAAAGCAAATGTTGGCGCTATGATTTTTTTTTCAAATATAAGAAAAATATTCAAAATTTTGAAAATTGAATTTCTCCTGTCAATCAAAAATTCATATATACCCTATGTAATATATGCTTTGTGCAATGCTCCAGTGAGGCCAAGTTGGGTATCAAAAGAAATTATGTAAATATAGGAATCCCACCATAACAGCATATCTAAGATTTAGGACTTGCTTGCGTCTGTCGCGTATTATCTACAGGTATATAGATTTTTCATCGTCGTGAAATTAGCTGGTCAGTACTTGAATTAGGAATGAACTAGTAATTCGCTCTACTAAAATCTGGCTTTTTAATTGTGCATCATAAAATAGCTAATGGTCCTTTCACAATAGTGGTTAGTTGGGTAAAAAAAGCCACTTCCTTTCTCTCATATATATATATATATATATATATATATATATATATATATATATATATATATATGTATATACATACACACATATATGTGTACTGTATGTATGTATTTATGCACATGTACATATTTGTGTGCGCAAGTACCCTTACTTATACTTCCCGTTGCTAAGTAACCAATTGGTTCTTAGCCACGTAAAATAAGTCTTATCCTTCGAGCCAGCCCTAGGAGAGCTGTTAATCAGCTCAGTGGTCTGGTAAAACTAAGGTATACTTAACTTCCATGTTTATTCCTAAACTCTTCATTCAGTAGTTACTTCACATGTGTAAGACAAGTACTTTTATACATGAGAGAGAGAGAGAGAGAGAGAGAGAGAGAGAGAGAGAGAGATATTAATAAGAAAAAACGCTTCGTGTTCCTGAGTAGGGACAACTTCCGAAATGCTCGGCCTAATCGCAAGAACATCTGCTGTCGACTGTGAAACGCTCCTAAACCGCTTGCATTCTCTTCCCTATGACCAACGCTCATACATCCATATTGGTTATGAACCATTCAAAATATTCGACCATGAGACCGTAGGGTTTCATCACGGCAGTTAACTTAAAACTAACGAGCTCTGCCGACGTCATTCAACGTTTAAAGTGTGACTTTGACGCAAGACAGCAATTATTGAGTTTCACTCAGGCGAGAGACACACCTCCAATTACCTCGGCTCTACAAAGCGACGGATGAGCTTTTCTGAAACAAAATGTCTCGCCAACCCGACCCCGCCCCCGTCCCCTTTCTTTTATGATAAGGAAGCTCTGTGCGCTGCCTTGTCGTCTGACATTTGCTTTATTTATATATATATTTCCATTTTGGTAACAAATGCAGAACACTGCAGCAGCGTTGATGAACAATTTGTCTTTGAGAAAGGGACCCGCTTTTATATTCAATAACTTCTGGTTCACGCTAGCCATTTTAAGAATGTATTTGGATGTGTTCATTTCTGCTCGGGCTCTTTTTTTTTTACTGCATTTACTATTGAAGCCTGCTTTAATAGTAAATAATTCTTTTTTTCCATTAAGCATGTATATGCGTTGGCGTTTAATCATATAACGCTTTTGGTAACTAATTAATTTGAAAAATGAGTTGCAGGATCTAAGAATTATAACCAGGGATTCATTTTCGATTCATAGTCGGTTTTAGTAATGAATATTTTCAGATAAAGTTTTCACTTGGGGATAATAAACAGGGTATATGGCCGAGAGGAAATTGAAACAACGGAATTGAAGATCTCTCGCCTTTACTCGAAGGCGTTTTCAATCAAACTTGAAAGGCCAAAGCTCCTGCACTCCATTGTTTCAATTTCTTCGTGGAAATATACTGTTTATATATTCTATATCACTTTGCTGTACCCGTGATAGAAGCTATACAAGTGGGAGTAATATGTAAATTACTATTTTTAGTTCTGTTATTTCAGTTTTCTTGAAATGTTGCAAGCAGACTCTTCCTTTATCGATGAATTAACCATACGAGAATAAAGTGATGAAATGCCGTATTTGGGGAATGGAGAAGGGCGGGGTTTGTGTTGACATTCCAAGTGAGAGGTGTACTTTTATCATGTGGGCATTTACCCTTTGAACAGTCGCTGGTGAACTGACAGTGATAACTGTGGTGAATATCCCTTTTAACCAAGTTTTACTGTGTTGTCTGTCCCTTTTATCCAGTTATTACTGTGGTGACTGTCCCTTTTATCCAGTTATTACTGTGGTGACTGTCCCTTTTATCCAGACATTACTGTGGTGACTGTTCTTTTTATCTAAGTATTATTGTGGCGATTGTCCCTTTTATCCAAGTATTACTGTGCTGTCTGGCACCTTTAACCAGGTATTACTTTGCTGCCTGTCCATTTTATCCAGTTATTACTGTGGTTATTGTCCCTTTTATCCAGTTATTACTGTGGTTAAAACACGAAATTTTATCCAGGTATTACTGTGGTGACTGTCCAAACTTTATCCAGGTATTACTGTGGTGACTGTCCCTTTTATACAGGTATTACTGTGGTGACTGTCCCTTTTATCCAGGTATTACTGTGCTGTCTGTCGCCTTGAACCAGGTATTACTTTGCTGCCTGTCCCTTTTATCCACTTATTACTGTGGTTACTGTCTCTTTTATCCAGGTATTACTGTACTGTCTATTCCTTTTTTAGTCTTTAAACCTGCTGGTTTGGGTTCATTTCTTTATAGCTATGAAATATGGTTTGTTACGAAGACAAAAATATTTAATTTGGCAACACAGTCAAGCAGTGAGGTATATGTCAGACTTTAGAGCTAATACAGTTAATGAGATCATTCGGATTTAAATGAATAAAAAAAGGAAATATAGTTTATTTTGCATGTCAGGCTTAGCCAGCAGCTACTACGCTTGTGCGGATTGGGAAGTCGTTCCAGCCTCTGGTTACTACATAAAGTGGATCTATAGAAATTACCGATATAGGTTTTCAGTGATGACTTCATCGAGGTGATTAATAATTATTTTAGTAATTATTATAAATTATGAGTAAAATTCATGTAAATTCAGATAAAAAATTGATGTTATAGGGGATTTATTGTTGCAGGTTAATCGTATGTCTGACAGCGCCTGGAATAAAACCTGAAGTGCTCAGGCGAAAAATAATCATTACCCCATAAAGCACCTGAGGGAAAACCTGACGGAACCGATAAAAACGAAAATTTCATTTAGTCTGTCTGTGTTTGATGTCTGTCACGAGGGTAGGGATTTGATTTTGAAGTATAAGCTTCCTAGGGTCACATAGGGGCAGCATGCCAAATTTTGTCTGGATCTGTCAAGCGGTTCGGATTTCCATGGCGCACAAACATAGAAGCATTCACTTTTATTATATGGATATGTGTGTGTGTAATGCCAAGTCTCAGGGTCCAACAGAAAAGCAATCGAACAATTAACCTCCAAAACCATAAAATTTAATTTGTATAATCTCAAATATTATGTAAAAAATACGAAATATTTTGGGGGAAAAGATTATGTTAATATTTGATGTAAACAAACTTTCCTACGGCCAAGTTTTACTGAGGTAACCGTCTTTCTTTTTGTCCCTTTTTAATCTTGCAATTTTTCTTTAAAAGGACGAGGTTTGCATATTGCCTTCCTTGTCGTGCTCTGATTGTCCCTTTTTTTTCAGCCAGTCGGTTGGCCAATATTGCATCCGGTATCATCCATTTTTCATTTGAAATATTGCAGTGTAACCAGCTCTTGCGTTTCCTATGGTACTTCAGATTTACAAAGCGTGTTTTGATTATTGCACTTTAGCGTCAGGAATGTTCAGTTATATTTCCTAAGTCTTATGTGATTGTAGTGAAAGAGTATGCTTGATATTTCGTTTCTTTAGGGAAATATATGTCACAGGCTGTATTTTGATTTCTGTTCTCTGCTGTTCAATATATTTTCAAACATGTCTGGTACAGAACTATTGTCAGTTTTCCGCACTTGTTTCGTTTGATGTTATTTTGAGTGCAATTGATTTAAGAGTATGTCTGGGTGTCTTAGAGTCGACCATTAAAAATGAAAAATGAACTTGCCTAGAAGCTTTCCGCAAAACACTTCTATATACAAGAGGAAACAAGTAAAAAATGCGCCGAAGTTTCTTCGGCTCATCGAGTTTTCCGCATAGCGTATAATGCTGTATGAAACTCTCAGCCGCGGACCATGAAACTTTCAGCCACGGCCCGGTGGTGGCCTGTCTTGTTGGCACCTACAGCGGTGCCAGACGCTAACTTGAACCTCAAATAAAATAAAAAATAGCATAAAAACTACTGAGGCTAGAGGGCGGACAGAAAAAGTGCGGACGGACAGACAAATAGCCATCTCAACAGTTTTCTTTTACAGAAAGCTAAAAGGAACGGATCAAAGCAGAGAGGAATAATTTTTCTTAATTTTATCCATCAAGGCGTAAACGTTTATTTTCACATAACAACAAATAAATACTACAAAACTGACACTGAAAGCAATAAGAGGCAGGATGTACAGAATGAAAAACATGAATATGTAAAGAAGAGAGATTTGTGGTTGCATGCAGGCAACTTCGAAGCTGGGAACCAATACCAGTGACAGCAGAAGGTATGGTACAGAGGCTATGGAACAACCCAGAGTTTATGGAAATTGGTTCAGTGTTCTTAAGCAAGGGATCTGAATGTGGCAGCCGTAATGACCAATAAAAGTATCCACAAATAGTAGTCTACAGAAGATGCTCAAGACAGTTTTCCAGTGGCATTCCTGGGGATTTCACGCTGGAGAAATCAGTCATGAGACAACTTTTCCTTTTTATGAGATTAGAGTGAAGTGTAATAACAGAAATTATGAAGGGAAAATAATACACAACATTAACAATTTCCCAAGTGATTTTTTCAACTTTTCTCATCGAAGGAAATCAAAATATTGCCAAAACTCATTTGTAATAGAGAATCAGTGACTAAAAT
Organism: Macrobrachium rosenbergii; assembly: GCF_040412425.1. Taxonomy (NCBI): domain Eukaryota; kingdom Metazoa; phylum Arthropoda; class Malacostraca; order Decapoda; family Palaemonidae; genus Macrobrachium; species Macrobrachium rosenbergii. The sequence continues at coordinate 63,225,156 of NC_089746.1, read as the reverse complement.
AGTTTTCTGATTGTAATAGAAACACTGTATTGGACTGTCAAATTATGAAAAAGCAAAATTTATGCAAAACTACTACAATAAAAGAGTAAAAAAAAACTCTTAAAGTTTATTCCTTCTTGAACATTGTTGGACGGAGATTTTAGCTTCCACTGGACTTCTTAATTGTATAATTCTTTGGTTTTAACTCTGGTAAAACTGGTCTCTCGTGTTTATTGCAATTAAATGGACTCATATTGCACTTATACATTCCAGCTGCTCGTTCGTTAGTTGCCTGCCTTGGAGTTGTGTCTTTGTTGGAGCCCGGCTCCCTTCCTTAATGGAAATTCATGCCTTTGGACCTGCGGCTCCAGCTCCAACTACCATAAAAAAAAATGTAAAACGTACTATAATAAACAAGAAGCTTCCATAAAGGATACGAAATAAGCGCGCGTCTAAAATTGTGAGCATAATGAAGCAAATCATTGAAGACCGCATGAGAAATCCTCTTGCACATCGAAATTGTTATTCACTTCTAGGGAGTTACGCTGACATATTCACTTTCCGAAATGAGCAAAAGGACCGTAGTGATACCGAGAGAGAAAAGGGGCCGTCGTTGAAAAAAAAAAGAACATGACGCTAAACGTAATAAATGACATAATCTCGCTGACTGCGCAGCAAACAATAAAATGAAAATCATCATAAAGACCAGTAGTCCTGATGAAAGGGTCTCTCTCTCTCTCTCTCTCTCTCTCTCTCTCTCTCTCTCTCTCTCTCTCTTCTTCTTCTTCTTCTTCTTAGTTCATGAGAACGGAACCTCGTTTCATAAAATGTCCTGAAACAGACATTTCAGTGACTAAGACATCCGAGAGTCTGTCGCAACCGCCTCTCCCAAGCATCACCGTGATGGACAAGTTTATCTTTGATATAGACACTATATATATTGTTGGGCAGAGGATGGCAACTTGTCCCGCACACTTTGGATCAGATGACTCCTTTGTTGTTTTGGCAGAGCGTCGACGAAGCTCTCCCACTTGCGGCAGAGAAGCCAGCAGTACGCCAGTATTGACCAGCGGTCTGCAATATTTGGGGAATCTCCTGCTTGAGCTTCGCTGCTCTGTACGCGAGTCTTCCTCGCCTGAAAGGACTAGTGAAGAGAGGACGCGCGAATCCTTTGCGCCTTTGTTTTCAAACTCGATACTCATCCTCTAGTTTTTAGTTTTCCGCAAAATGAAACTGTTGAGATGGCTTTGTCTGTCCGTCCGCATTTTTTCTCTCCGCACTTTTTCTGTCCGCCCTCAGATCTTAAAAACTATTGAGGCTAGAGGGCTGCAAATTGGTATGTTGATCATCCACCCTCCAATCATCAGACATACCAAATTACAGCCCTCTAGCCTCAGTCTGGTTTTATTTCGTTTAAGGTTAAAGTTAACCATAATCGTACATCTGGCACTGCTATAGGTACCAACAACACAGGCCACCACTTGTGGCTGAGTTTCATGGGCCGCGGCTAATAGTTTCATGAGCCGTGGCTGAAAGATTCGTACAGCATTATGTTGCTGTACAGAAAAATCGACTGCGCCGAAGAAACTTCGGCTGATCGTATAGAAGAATTTAAATCTCCTTTGTTTAAAACGTCTTTGAGAAGCGACGTTAGAAAACATTGGTCTTATTTGAGTGCTTCTATTATAAAAAAATCTTTTAAATCTTTGAGCGCAAACATTTCATATTTATTATTTGTAACTCTTTACTGGTGAATTATAAATATGCTCCCTCTCTGCATCGCCCGGCTTTGGAACTCTTTCTTGTCGCCTGTATTCTCTGATTCTAAAAAAACAAGATTAGGAAATAAATGAAAATACATCTTCACACGCGATATCACTAGCAAATTGTCCCCCACTAAAAGTAGTAACGCTGCCAATGTGAGCAACTGTATTAGCATATCATTTTTCCTAACAGCTCGCATTTACACGAAGAGTAAATGAGTGAAAAACTTAATGGCACATTCTGGGATTACGTGGCTTCCGCATCGTGGGTTTCGAGTGGCGGAACGAGCAGGCAATTATATGACATTCCAAGTTCCAACTGAATGCGCACTGATCGAAGATATTAATCCAAAAATAATATTTGGACTCCCAAACCTAACAGATATACTTTTAAGTTCCAACTGAATGCGCACTGATCGAAGATATTAATCCAAAAATAATATTTGGACTCCCAAGTCTAACAGACATACTTTTAAGTTCCAACTGAATGCGCACTGATTGATGATATTAATCCAAAAATAATATTTGGACTCCCAAACCTAACAGATATACTTTTAAGTTCCAACTGAAAGCGCACTGATCGAAGATATTAATTCCAAAAATAATATTTGGACTCCCAAACCTAACAGATATACTTTTAAGTTACAACTGAATGCGCACTGATCGAAGATATTAATCCAGAAATAATATTTGGACTCCCAAGTCTAACAGATATACTTTTAAGTTCCAACTGAATGCGCACTGATCGAAGATATTAATTCCAAAAATAATATTTGTACTCCCAAGTCTAACAGATATACTTTTAAGTTCCAACTGAATGCGCACTGATCGAAGATATTAATCCAAAAGTAATATTTGGACTCGCAAGTCTAACAGACATACTTTTAAAGGACGGATTGCACTAAAGTTGTGGAATTAAAAATTAAAAATTAAAAGGAAAAGTGAACCTTTTAAAGTGATATTAAGATATCACTTTGACGCTGAACAGACTGAGAATATCATATCCGGACTTACTCAGGAATTTTGATTCTTCAATTCACGAATGCAAAACGTTGTGATTAAGAGTGTACTCGCAATACGTCATAAGAAGCTTTGAATGAAAAAATCCGTCTCTAATCTTGATTATTATCAAAGACTACGTGCACGCGTGTATTGCGAATTTCATGTGGGAGTGATCATGGATTTTTTTTTTTTTTTTTTTGTGGATGATTACAAGTTCTAAAAGGAAAATATAAAAAGCCGAGGAGAAAAGTGCACCGAAATTAATTTATATCCATTTCCACTTCGGAGACCGATTATTTTTTTTTAATTAACTTGTTAAAAAATGACGCTAGAGAGAAAGATAATTCTTAATTTCATACTGGTTAGACATTATGAGTTTGAGAAGGAACAGTATGTTTCATCACGGGATTAGAGCAGTCTTAAAGGCAGGCAATAATCCATTATATATGCTGTTAGCAGATACAAATCCAACAACAAAAGAATTTGGATTGTTAATACTAACACGTATTCTTATAAAGGAAGACTGCATAGTGGCTATTGCCAGCTTCCATAAAAAAGTAAGTTAATCAGAGGTAAAATATGGAATGGAAAATAAACGTGAGCACTTTTAAAAGAGGTGTTTTAAATATCTTATAAATCGTCTTCACAGGAAAGGCGATAGATGAAGCATCACGCACACTTTCTTTACCTCTCATTCTTAACTGACAGATTAATGGCGTTCTTTCAGTCCTTCATGGGATGGGAAGGGAAATTCTTCAGTGACTGGAGTGAGAACGAACAGTAAATTATACAAAAGTTCAGTAGATTCCTTGGGTTTTATTTTTCAGGTTGGCAAATACAGAGTAATACGAGTAAATAATGCGCCGAAGTTTCTTCGGCCCAATCGAGTTTTCTGTACAGCCCCTACAACGTATAATCGAGGCCACCGAAAATAGATCTATCTTCTGGTGGTCTCGGCCTAATGCTGTGTGAGCCGTGGCCCATGAAACTTTAACCACCGCCCGGTGGTGGCCTGTCCTATATCGTTGCCAGACGCACCATTATGGCTAACTTTAACCTTAAATAAAGTAAAAACTACTGAGGTTAAGGGGCTCCAATTTGGTATGTTTGATGATTGGAGGGTGGACGGTCAACACATCAATTTGCAGCCCTCAGTCCTCAGTAGTTTTTAAGATCTGACGGCGGACGGAAAAAACTGCGAACGGACAGACAAAGCCGGCACAATAGTTTTCTTTACGGAAAACTGATCAAGTTTTCATGATGTCATTCACGCAGAATTAAAAATGTGGAGAGAGCAAAATGGCTGGAGAGCTGATACATGGTTTCCATTAATACTCGGCTCTGTCACACGGAACATATATTTACCTACGATTTAAAATGACGGGAACAAATAACGATGTGGATTTTGGCTGCAGCCAAAAACCGGGATGGCAATGATTTAGCGGCTGTAAATAATAGATCATTTTGTGTTGTTGGCACTGAATGAAACCTCATCCTCTAGCTGCGTCCTGTGAATATTTAAAACACTGCTTCATGTAACTTACATTGTAACCGAAAGTAAATGCTCCAAAGGAGAGATCAACAGCTTATTACATATTATGGTCGTAAAAAACGCAATTACTTTCATTAACATGATGTGTTTCTAAGGTAATTATGTTGTAATCTATCATAAAGTTTCTTTTCGTGGTCTCATTAGTAGTATCAATCTGCTGGTAATGGGAACGTTATATCAGATATTCTAAATATTCCACGACGCCAAAATTCAGCTGTGTAATCTGAAACAAATAAGAATACTCCTTGTGAAAATTTTAGTTGTGTAGCTCATGCATAATAAACTTTTTATGAAGACGAGAGCTAATGTTAGATTCACTTCTGACAGCAGTAATGCAGTAAAGTATTCATCACAGAGATGCTACTGCCATTTAACCTAACAATACAGAGCGCACAACAAAAGGGAGATTTCACGGGGACGGGACTCTGCTAAGTGAGTCTGAAGCTTTAACTATTCTTGGTGTAACTCTGACTCGCATCTTGATTTTGATAAACATCTAATGAAAGTTTTCAGCAAATGTCGCTCGAAAGTTAGGCATTGTTCGTAAGGCCTCCTAAATTCATAACAGTGATGAAATCAGTGCAACCTGTTTTCTGTCGTTTGTTTATAACAGTGATAACGTCAGTGCAACCTGTTTTCTGTCGCGTGTCCTTCCTTAACTGAATTACTGTTCTCCGATGGGGATATCTGCTTCTGCCAGAGATTCATCCCTTTTAGATATAGTGATTCGTGGTGGTAGGTTTCTGATTTTTAGCATTAGCAGATATGACTCGGACCATCGACGGATGGTCTCTTGTTCGTCACTTTTTCACAGGTTGTATTTAACAGAGATCTTTCACATTCACGACTGATCCCTGATGCCCTTGTATTGCCGAGAGCAACCAGATTCGCTGAACAGCAGAAGCACCAGTATGCAGTCAATGTGCCTCGCTGTCGAACTTCTCAGTTCCAGAGGTCCTTTATTCCCCACACCGTTGGACTGTGGAACAGTTTCCCTGAGAATGTCGTGCAGTTGGAACTTCTTCAGAGATTCAAGAGAAGATGCAACGCATTACGACCCCAATACAACCCTCCTGGTATTTTAATAAGTTACTTAAATTTTTATTTATCTGTTGATTAATCTGTTACTTGATCTGTTTTCCAAACAACTGATCCCCTCTTTCCGTATTTCCCATTAACTTCTGTTGCTTCTTTCGAATGGACGCCATAATATTCTTTGGAAGCTTCAGTTTCAAGTCAGTGGCCCCTTTGGTGGGCTTGTTCCATAGGAATGAGGTTCATCTTCTGAATAATTTATGTATACATATATATGTATATATACATACAAATAATACATATATATAATGTATATATTAGAAGGCATCGTGCTTACCCCATATGAATAATGGGAAAAATCACGTTAAACGAAGAAGAAGAAGAAGAAGAAGAAAGAAGAAGAAGAAGAAGAAGAAGAGGAAGAAGGAAGAAGATACATATGTATAAATATACTTATATATATATATGTGTTTATGTATATGTAAATATTATATATATGTATATGTGTGTGTGTATGTATAAATATATATATATATATATATATATATATATATATATATATATATATATATATATATATATATATATATATATATATATTATTTTTATACAGAGGATCAGGCCTTAGGAATATGTGCAGATTTTCGTTGCCTTATATTTTTCCAAACATTGTGAAAGATTATTTTTTTCACAAAAGGCAGGATAATATAATAACGGAATATCTTAGCTGTGTATTTCTAATTACATTGTAGAAGTCTAAATATTAATTCTGGAATGTGTTTTCTAAACCGTAGAACACTGTAATGAATTTCCACATAACACGTGCCTTCGTAATTAACTGTATAGATACAGTACTAGGCAAATAATGTTTATAATTACTTGCGTAGGTCATTATTTCATTTGTGCTAAAAAATAACCTGCATAAATTGTGATTTTACGTTGAAAAAAACTTTTCGAAATGTCATGATGAATAGAACTGCTTGCAGTCACATGAAGTAAGGAAACGATCAATTACAGCAAAGACCTATAGGAGTCATCTGTGATTATTGTCTTCCAGTCTCGCAAATTGAATTCTGTCAGGCGTCTTCAAAGCGAACCGGAGAGACAAAACCTTCCAACTATAATTACCCAATTAGCAGACGAAGGTTCGAAGGAAATGCCTTCTTTCTCCGAGGTTCTGCGTAACAAGAGAAGGGACAAAAGCGTATCTCCAAATCAGCGCTTGAATAGTCTCATGAGGTGGAATTGGCGATGATTCATAAACCGTAAGTTGTTGGAATAGGATACAGAAATTATATTGTTTTCTGACAAGGACGTTGGAGGAATACAGACAAATATAGAAGAATTATTTTCATAATGCATTAAAGAGGGAAGTGTGATTTTAATGCAAGATTATATTACCAACGCTGAGGCCTCTCTGCCTGTTTCGGAAATTATGCACAGCGTTAAATGTCATCAGTGATGAGAATATTGTCCTCACGTTCACAAAGACATACACACACACACACACACTACATACATTCATACATACATACATACATACATACATACATACATATATATATATATATATATATATATATATATATATATATATATATATATATATATATATATATATATATATTATATACTGCTTTTTTACCTCATTTAAAAGCGAATGGATGAATATCATGGTGAAAAAGGATTTTCCAATTGGACGAAAACTGGTAAATGATAAGTTCATAGTTGACTCATATATATATATATATATATATATATATATATATATATATATATATATATATATGTGTGTGTGTGTGTGTGTGTGTGTGTGTGTGTGTGTATACATGAGTCACTGTAGCTCAATCATTCCAATCTAGTTTTGCACACCAGGAGACCAGAATTCAACACCCACCCCCTTAGGGAAAAAAAATCTCACTGGCTTGGGTAACCGTGTTGTTACTTGACTGTGGTAGACCACAGCCACCTTGAAAAGGGCCATGGGGCTAGCATCCTCATTCCAAAAGAATAGCTTAAAAACCATATCGTTAACACCCTGTATAGCTGCTGCCACTCGAAGGGGAAAAGATATATAATGGAAAAATCTATTTATGCTACAATTTACTGAAATATTTTTTTCTTCTATCTTATTTAGTTTTGACACCACATCTTTGCTACATCAAGAAGTTTGTTTCCATACATATGTCCTTGTCCATTTTTAGTCAGGTTTTCGTAAGGAAATAGGCCTTTTTAACAATTAATCCCCCTAAAAATACGTGTAAAAAAGAAAATCAGTAAGCATTCATTTTCGCTCATTTGTAGAACCTGGCCTAAAAAATTTACACAACTTCAGATTCTTCGTACATCTACATAGAGGCTCAATTTGCATCACATCGAACTTCTTCTATGCAATCCACAATTCGCCTTTCATGGAAACCGTGGCTCTTTTCATTCTGACACTACCAAACTATCAGCTCAACATTTACCAGTTTTCACCCAAATAGAAAATCCTATTTCACCAAGATATTCTTCCGTCCGCTTTAAATGAGGCAAAAGCAGTAGTTACGTGATATGTACTGCAATTAGAATTTATCTCAATAAATTCCCTTTTTTTTCTTACTTTCACGTTCAACTGCAACTGTACAGTTCTCCAAGGACGACGCTTTTTTGCGGAGTTACATCATTCTTTCAGTTCTAATCGTTTCTTTGATTCAACTTTCCCATTTTTCTAGCTGCATCTTCGCTACTAGTTAATTACGTCTTAAATTCCATTTTCCATAATTATTACCTCTTATTTTATCTTTATGGCTACTAGTTAATTACTTCCTAAATTCGTTTCCCGATTTGTTACCTATTATTTTATCTTTATGGCTAGCATTAACCATTATAACAGTATACTTGCCAGCATTCACCTTTAATTTTTCAAATATTTTGCGTATCACATATACCTTTCTCTTTGCTTTGAAAGTCTTGTATCAGCGCCAGACAAAAAAATGCTCGATCCACAGACGCTCTTTTTCAAACAAACACTAATTTCCCCCTGATAATCAACCTGCTTCCTGTGACCTATTTTCAGTTCAAAAACTTTTTTAATTACATTTCCAGATATGCTTAGCAGTTTCCTTCACAATAACCGTTGCAGTTGGGTTTTCCGCTTTTGAACAACTGCCACAATAGCCGTTGCAGTTGGGTTTTCTGCTTTAAACAGTTGCCACAATAAACGTTGCAGTTGGGTTTTCCGCTTTTAAACAACTGCCACTATAACCGTTGCAGTTGGGTTTTCCGCTTTTAAACAACTGCCACTATAACCGTTGCAGTTGGGTTTTCCGCTTTTAAACAACTGCCACAATAACCGTTGCAGTTGGGTTTTCCGCTTTTAAACAACTGCCACAATAGCCGTTGCAGTTGGGTTTTCCGCTTTTAAACAACTGCCACAATAACCGCAGTTGGTTTTCCATTTTTAAACAACTGCCACTTAACCGCAGTTGGGTTTTCCGCTTTTAAACAACTGCCACAATAACCGTTGCAGTTGGGTTTTCGGCTTTTAAACAACTGCCACAATAGCTGTTGCAGTTGGGTTTTCAACTGCCACAATAACCGTTGCAGTTGGGTTTCCGGCTTTAAACAAACAACTGCCACAATAGCCGTTGCAGTTGGGTTTTCGGCTTTTAAACAACTGCCACAAGTTGCAACTGCCACAATCACTGTTGCAGTTGGGTTTTCTCTTCAACTGCCACAATAACCGTTGCAGTTGGGTTTTCCGCTTTTAAACAACTGCCACAATAACCGTTGCAGTTGGGTTTTCCGCTTTTAAACAACTGCCACAATAACCGTTGCAGTTGGGTTTTCCGCTTTTAAACAACTGCCACAATAGCCGTTTTCCAAACAACTGCCACAATAACCGGGTTTTCCTCTTTTAAACAGCTGCCACAATAGCTGTTGCAGTTGGGTTTTCCGCTTTTAAACAACTGCCACAATCACCGTTTTCCGCAGTTGGGTTTTTTTCCGCTTTTAAACAACTGCCACAATCACCATTGCAGTTGGGTTTTCAACTGCCACAATAACCGCGTTTTTCCTTTAAACAACTGCCACAATCACCGTTGCAGTTGGGTTTTCCTCTTTTAAACAACTGCCACAATCACCGTTGCAGTTGGGTTTTCGCTTTTAAAACAACTGCCACTATAACCAATAACCGTTGCAACTTGTTGGTTTTTCCGCTTTTAAACAACTGCCACAATCACCGTTGCAGTTGGGTTTTTAAACAACTGCCACAATAACCGTTTTGGGTTTTCGCTTTAAACAACTGCCACTATAACCGTTGCAGTTGGGTTTTCCGCTTTTAAACAACTGCCACAATAACCGTTGCAGTTGGGTTTTCCGCTTTTAAACAACTGCCACAATCACCGTTGCAGTTGGGTTTTCCGCTTTTAAACAACTGCCACTATAACCATTGCAGTTGGGTTTTCCTCTTTTAAACAACTGCCACAATCACTGTTGCAGTTGGGTTTTCCGCTTTTAAACAACTGCCACAATCAACTTTAAACAACTTGCAGTTGGGTTTTCCGCTTTTAAACAACTGCCACACTAGCCGTTGCAGTTGGGTTTTCCGCTTTTGAACAGCACAGAGGACAGGTTTCTCAGTTTCCAACCCTTATAGTAACTTCGCCGTAACAAACCGTACGATAGTTGAACTAATACTTTCATTACTCCAGCACAAATAACAAGTATGCTTTAGTTTAACCAGACCACTGAGTTGATTAACAGCTCTCCTATTTTTGGCCCGAAGGATTAGATTTATTTTACGTGGCTCAGAACCAATTGGTTACCTAGCAACGGGACCTACAGCTTATTGTGGAATCCGAACCACATTATAGCGAGAAATGAATTTCTGTCACCAGAAATGAATTCCTCTAATTCTTCACTGGCCGGTCGGAGAATCGAACGCGGGGCCTAGCAGAGTGCTAGCTGAGAACGGTACCCACCCCTCCAATGAGGAACTACAGTAATCCCATGCAGTCCCTTCAACTTCTGGTCCAATTTCTTTCCGCAACTATTTCCTCGCCACCGTTGCGAATTTCTGATTTACATTAACCGTTCAGCTTTTTGCATCATTTCGTCCTGCCCCTCTTTTATCATACTGCTCGGATACCATCTCCCCTTTTGCTTTTTTGATCAAGTTTTATTTCATATTCTTCCTCATACTAATCGTCTGGAAACAATCATTTTTGCCCTAGAATGCTTACTTACTTTTCCTCTTGAACATATTGTCTGCCCCCAGTTTTCCTCTTTCTTTCTCGTTAACTTTCCAACACTTCCTCTTGCGCATATCTCTACGGAACCTTCGTACTGATTTGAAACCTTTTACAAAAGAGTTTTGTTACAATAAAGTGAGTTCCGTCTCCTAAGAAAATTCCATTCCTTTTCAGCGATGTCGTTTTACCATATCAGACCATCAATGTTCCCATTTGTCACCAGTTTGAAATTCCAGTGCTGTCACTCTCCGTGGTTCTTGATACGAGAGTGGTTTCCGTTCTTATCCTGTTTACACTTATCTTGGTTCTTTAGGGTTTCCGCGTCGTATTTCTTCTATTAATGCCGTTCATGAAGTCTCCCAGCGTTCACCAAGCTGATATTTTTAATAACACATTTCCATCGTTGTCGTTTTCCTCTGAGAGGAAGAATGGCTCCCAAAAAAGGTCCTGATAATCGAGTCCAGAAACTGTTGACGTTAGCAATGAAATTGCGAGAATCAATAGGCTATGCGAAGGCTAATGAAATTTTTCAGCATTGCGTTCATGATGTCAGGTCGCGAAGATAGTGAGGCTGAAATGAGGGATATTTGGGTAAGATTGTTACAAAATACCATTCTTTCAATTTCCCGGTGCTCGCTCTCTTTTTAGTTAAAGAGGAAGATTTTTTTTTTCAGTTTGACTTCTGAACGCAATGTTGATGAGGAGAAATGGAGTACCTCATTTATTGATAAATGAAATTATGTAATTGGGCAGAATTTCTGCCTCATTACCTTTCACATTGCATAAGAGACTGAAACTAAGTTTTCGAGGAAAACGTAGCCAGTCATCTCCTTCAGAGCCAATATTTTGAAGCAGGGTGAAATCAGGCCATTCACAATGAGTTTTGCAAAACATGAAGGCAACTAGACTAAGATTGGGTACGTGAGGTTGTGTCAATTATATTTCAAAGAAAGAAATCAGTCCTAAATTCATTTCATTACACTTCAATGGTGTAAGACATAAGCCAGTTTGGAGGCAGAGTAATAAATAGTCAATATCCTTACTCCCCTCCCAGTAGTGTCGTCAGTGCACCTCATGTGGTGCACTGTAGGCATTACTTTAGGTTCTTTGCAGCCTGTCTTCGGCCCCTAGCTGCAACCCCCTTTCGTTCCTATTACTGTACCACCTTTCATATTCTCTTTCTCCCATCTTGCTCTCCACCGTCGCCTAACAATTGATTCATAGTGCAACTGCGAGGTTTCCCTTCTGTTGCACCTTTCAAACCTTTAACGGTCAATTTCAGCATTGATTGACCTCATAGGTCCCAGTGCTTGGCTTTTGGCCTAAATTCTATATTCAGTTCAATTCAGGTCAATGTCCTTATTTTAACAGCAATGGCGACGGGAACATCCATAGTTTTATAAAGAATATATCCCATCTCAAGGTCAATGGGTTAATACAAAAGAGAAATACAACTTATAATCGTTCATGAAATCTGGCATATTGAAGTTGAAATCAAATTGCTTCGTGATTTACAAGTCATTATATATAAGAGACAAATGGGAATGCTAAAAATAAAAGAAAAAATAATATGAATCTTGAGAAATCTTCATTATTTCTAATTACTGCTATGGCTGGTGAAGGCAAAACCTATCTTGAACTAGAACAAAAGCAAAAGAGAGAAGTTTTTCAAAACATTTCTCCACCTGACGCCGAGCCTCAGGTCGAGACTTGAAAGGAATTCCCTCAAGGCTCCTGGATTCACGCTCGGGGAAATCATTGTTGAAAGAGAGAGAGAGAGAGAAATGGGAGGGTATCCACAGGAGACTGACAATCGAGTTTGTGCGTGTTTCAGATATATGTTTAGAACCTCTCTGAATTTGCCGAAGGCAGAGAAATCTCACAAAGAATTCGAGGGCGTTTGCCAAAACTTGACACGTAGCAGGTCTGGTAAAATCATCTTTGTAACTGGAAGCACTTCAAAAGAAAACCAGTGTGGATTTTACCCTATATTGATAATATGGGACTTATAGTGCCAGTGTCAAACTAAAGAGAAAATTTACGCAGCATATTATCAGAAATTCAAAATGAAATATGAATTTCTAGACGTGTAATGGCCAAACGAAAATGAAAGACAAACGAAAGCATAATTTGGTAAGACCAAAGTATGTTAAAGCCAACCAAACTACGTACCGTGAATAAATATATAAAGGTTACAATGAGCTTTTTTTCTCATATGCCCAAAGCTAGTATTCCAAGAAACCTTTGGCTGAAAAGCTGACCAGTTTTTTAAAATAATCCCCAAGCCTTAACATTCACAACCCAGACATGAGAGGGAGTGCCGTCTGTAGCAAAGCATCCTGCATCCAACCGATTTTATCCTTTTCAATCCTTTTCCTTTCTACTCTTCCATGTGGGATAATGAAAAAGAAAAAAAGCTTGCTTTCTAACATCTTTAAATTAATCTCTTACGGGAGATCCTTCTAGGAAACTGCCCTCGGAAATCAAATGGTTTCGATACTTAGGCCTACATGTGCACAGCTTACATGAGTATCGGCTTATAGCCATGGCTGAAATGTAATATATACTTTACGCACATCAAATTAGCATAAAAGCTAGAAAAACATCCGGATCACGGTAATTTCCATAACCAGACAAATGTTCTCTCGGCCCATAGCCCACCTCTCCCCAAAATTTCATTTTCATTCATCAATAACGCTTTCAGATATCCTCTGGGCAAACACGGCAGCAAATAAGGAAACATTTAAAAAAATATATGGACATATTTTGATGAAATAAGGCGAAGACAGTCAGCAGGTCGCTTCCTCTGGATGAAAATCCTTTGGTGAATATCAATGAAGGTTCGGTATGGCTTTTATGATGAAAAAAAAAAAAAAGTTTTCTTAGTCCTGACCTAAACCTAATTTTTTTTTTCTGGAAGTGGGGACCCATTGCATATTTATGCCAAGTTTTACTGGGAATTTGCTCTTTAGCGTCAGTGATGACAGACAGAAAGTCCAAACCGAGTATAGTCTTAGTGATGCTTCTATGTATATATATATATATATATATATATATATATATATATATATATATATATATATATATATATATATTATTATATATATATATATATATATATATATATATATATATATATATATATATATAACATTATTTTCCTCTGACGACATTGTGCACTCATCGAAGTCAATAGCAAATATCCTCACAGAGGGGCATTCTTGGTCTTAAACCGAAGTCATCATCAAACATTATAACACACAAGCATGCATCAATTTTCAGCCATATACTACACATCGGTCGCTCAATATTTTTGAAAGCTGCATTTTTCAACCAAGTAACATAATGGTACGGCATGCAGCAAAGGCCGTGTGACCAGATTTCAGTTATTTTCGTTCGGGAGTCACACTAACTTCGTCGAAGCTAAGAGTTGCCACTAACTGGCAACTCTTTCCTTCGACGAAACATTTTGCAACTGCGCCCAAAAGAAGATACAGTTCACTAAGTATGGTTTTAAAGTGTCAGTGTTATATTTCTTATCAAAATAGCTAGATCGTTATAAAAACATTAACACAGTAATTTTTAATAATGGTAAATATAAAAAGACGTAAATACTTCATGAATTTGACTGTTTAGCCACCATAGCAATGTATTTAATGAATTGAACGTATCGGAGATGTAGTTGTGGGGTTGGTCTAACCAGACGTCAACCGTTTAAATGGCTCAGTTTGCCTCCCTTCGCCTTACCCGCAGTCCAATCGTACTTCGCGCTTCTCGATTATATCATTCTTAATAAGCCTATAGGCCTGTGAAGAAATAATGACGGAAGTACACCACACCAGGACTGTGGAGGAATTTCACAAATCCTGCTTTATGGTCTTATAGACACCTTTTATGAGTTACAAAGATTTGACGCGACTATATAGCCTATTGTTGCTATCTGAAATGTATAGCCTGGTATGTTATAAAGCCAACAGCACGGGCTATACCACTTGAGAGTATTAGGTAAACATTATGCATTCATGGATGATATTTGTTCCCAAAAAATATTTTGCTTTAACAACATTTTCATCATTCTTGAGCTTATCAATTCAGCTGAAGTGGGGACACCGAGCATGTCTCAAAAATACCAGCACTGGATTCACCAGGGGATCTGTAAAAAGCTGCCGTAGATCTCAAAATGCATTATGCAGTCATTTGACTCAATATGACATGCAACTAACATATTATTATTATTATTATTATTATTATTATTATTATTATTATTATTATTATTATTATTATTAGATACGCCAAAATAATTTAAAAAGAGAAAAAATACCAAAAGCTACATATATCACAAACTGCGCACATACAGACACATGGCAACGATAATTGAATACCAGATGTAGAATGATCATCATCACATTTTCACATCGAGAAAAAGGATTTTTCTTACTATTAGACAAACCCTTTGTTTGCTCTCATTCCTCTGTATTAACATAACCCCGTAGCCATTTAAAAGAGAATAAAATACCAAGTCATATGGTAAAAACGACAAATTGAAAGCGATCGACCTAATCCCCAGGTCTGAGCTGAGAATTTAAAAAGACCTCGCTCCCCTTATTTTGTTCACCTTTTACGTAAAACTGCAAATGATGTCATTTGCATCTATGGAGATGTTATATTCGGTGATGGTTGAGACTGTTTTTTTATGAAAATGCTTAAACTGAATAACAGTTATATGAACATTATCAAACGAGCAAAGAAATTCTCTTAGAAAATTAGAAGAGTGAAACCATAAAAATCATGTTGAATGTTGCCATTGGTTTTAATAAATATACGTATATATAAAACATACATATATATTCATATATATATATATATGTGTGTGTGTGTGTGTCTGTGTGTATACAGAGAGAGAGAGAGGGTAGAAGAGAGGAATACTGCAAAAACATAGACGTACCTATCTGATTTACTTGCCCTATCAGACAAAGGAATTTTAGAATGGGCGAGTTACATCCCATGTTTCCTTATCTCTTAAGAAATTTCTTGTTTTGCCACGTAAAGTATAACCCCACTGATGGATTTGTTGAGTAATATAAAAGAAAAATTGTAGTCATCTCTCCTGAAATTATTGCATTCATTAAACAGTTGTTGGGTTTCTTAGTTTAATGCCATTTCCTGAGCCCTGAATGTTAAAATCTTCAGTTTTTATGATGATTTTTAAAATCATCTTTGGCAAATTTTTTATGCAGTCGTTCATGGCGTCCAGTATGACAGCTATAAAAATCAAGGACACTGTTCGATTTGTAGTTAAAATAGAACAACACGTTATCTCCTCCTGAACGTCTTGTTAACGTCTGAATGTTCTACAAATCTTCTTCTTTAGACTCTGACATAGAGCCGATTCATTCAGCTGCACCGCGTCAAATTTTTAGATTCTGTTAATCCTTTTGCAACTAAATTAGTTCAGTTTTCCTTTGTTCCGAATTTGTTAGTAGATGCCTCGTAGTTTATAGTTGTTCTTTTAGATTCTTTAAGGATTTACAACAGCAAGCTCATTTTTGTCTTAAGTACCCAGTGGGAAGAAGGGAAAAAGTTACTTTTGATTATATATTAGAATCTGACAGTTATTTTCATATATGTTTGTTAAGTTAAATCTAGAACTGAAAATGCAGCTTTTAGTGTTGGTTTTAGATGGAGAGCTTCACTCTTTTTAACATCACATAATTCATTGAATTTTTTAGACATTTTAGTTTTGACCTAGAGATAGTGTAAAAAATCTTAGAGCTTATGATACATAGAGTGCAAATTTAATTTTGTTATAGTTCCTACTCTTGTGAACATTTTAGACAAAGAGTGCAAATTTAATTTTGTTATAGTTCCTACTCTTGTGAGCATTTTAGACAACGAATCAGCAAACATCCTGTTTCATCCATAATTCACGCACACTATTTAAATAAGGAAAAGAGCTCTGGCAAGATTACACTTCTGAAGCAGGCCGTAACGATATGGGAGAACTTATTTAAAAGATATATCTGAAGAATATAAGGTCCTAGTCATCTCACGACTAACGAAAATCTTCCTATTTTTATGACGATTGTTTGGCCACTGACTGATGTGAATTTGCCAGTCCATGGTCCAAGAACTTGGAAACTAAAATGTTGTTTCCTCTCTGGCCATAGAGATTCCGATGCAGTTTGCATCATGACCAAAGTTTTAGGAAGGAATCTCGTGTACGACTCTAGAGGA
The DNA here is from genome assembly GCF_040412425.1 of Macrobrachium rosenbergii. Taxonomy (NCBI): domain Eukaryota; kingdom Metazoa; phylum Arthropoda; class Malacostraca; order Decapoda; family Palaemonidae; genus Macrobrachium; species Macrobrachium rosenbergii. The sequence continues at coordinate 63,208,357 of NC_089746.1, read as the reverse complement.
ATTTCAAGGCTTGTAGCTGAAGGAAGGTTTTTTTTTATTTTTCTTATCTCTTTTTTTTAAAGAACCTTTATATCCATGATCATATTTTTATCAGGGTTAAGAAACTGATCTACTCTGTGTATTTTCGAGGCATCAATGAACTTAACAGTTTGAATTCCAAATACTAAATGATCAATCTTCAACTCTCCCAGAGTGACTTTTTAGTTTCCTGTAAAAGAAAACTATTGAGATGGCTTTGTCTGTCAGTCTGCACTTTTTCTGTCCGCCCTCAGATCTTGAAAACTACTGACGCTACAGGACTGCAAATTGGTATGTTGACCATCCACCTTCCATTCATAATACATACCAAACTGCAGCCCTCTAGCCTCAGTAGTTTTTATTTTATTCAAGGTTAAAATTAGTCACGATCGTGCGTCTGGCACCGCTATAGGTACCAACAATACAGGCCATCACCGGGCTGTGGCTGAAAGTCTCATGGACCGCGGCTGAGACTTTCATGGGCCGGGGCTGAGAGTTTCATACAGCATTATGCGCTGTTTTTTACTTGTTTTGCTGTTGTTAACACCACAGTAATGGAAGCTATGTGAAAATATAGAGAACAGTAATCATAAAACAATATTACAGAAGTAACTCTGATATGCAATGACGTTTGAACATGCAGAAATAAGCAAGCACACAGAAACATTCCCCCCTATTTCGGGGTGGCTCCAAAGAAATGTCCTGTTTTAAAAAAATATATAACAAAATAAACGTTTCATCTAAGAAGAAATAAAGGCAAATCCAAAGACAGGACTCTTATCTTAATCAGTATCATTGATATAAAAGATGAATATAATTGTCACGAATCCTTCGAACTTCAACATTTTACATACTGCTTTGAGAAAGTCGATTTCTCAAAACATTTTATTATATTGAAGAGTATTGTTGCTACAGAATGACAAGCGTTCCTCCGGAGAGTAATGAAGTCTAGAGAAAATAACAATATTTATTCATGAACAGTATTTATCCATGAACAATATTTGTCCACGAACAATATTGAACATTATTTGTCCATGAACAATTTTTATCCTTGAACAAAATTTGTCCATGAACAATATTTGTCCATGAACAATATTGTCCATGAACAGTATTTATCCATGAACAATATTTGTCCATGAACAATACTTGTCCATGAACATTATTTATCCATGACCAATATTTGTCCATGAACAATATTTGTCCATGAACAATATTTGTCCATGAACAATATTTGTCCATGAACAATATTTGTCCATGAGCAATATTTATCCTAGAACAAGTGGAGAGATTCGTGATGCAACGAATCTCTCCACGTGTGCATGAACAAATATCATCTTTCTTTTCTCCAGACTTATTCACTCTCCTGAGGGAAGTTCGCCATTATTTCGCATCGCTGTTGCAAAATGTTTCTGCTTTGGAAATTTCACTCGTAAATTTGTCATTGGATGAAAGAAATGGAGACATCTCTAATTTTAATCTCTGAGTTCATAAGAAATAATTAAATAATTTTTTCATTTGAAACCAAGCTTTCAAATGAAAAAATTAGTAATGTATGGAAAAAATGGGATATTTTGATAATTAATCAGGATTTATAAATCCCTCCCCTAAGAAATTCTTTTCTAAGTATGTAAGTTATTTTTATTTTTTTTTCTCCAACAACAAACGTATGTGAAGGCATTCATATCCATTTCGCAGGCAACAGTAATTTGGAGAGTTTTCAATGGTTTGATGAGGTAGATTATATTTATACTAAAACTCAAAAATACTTTCATCCAAACAAAAAATCATCATTCAGCGTAATAAATCTAGTTTTTTTATTGAAAAATACAATATTAAATCCTTTTCTGACGTTAATTGTCATTTTAAAGTATTTTGATAGTCTGTCCTCTGACAGACAGATATATCGAGAATGATTTTTAGTTGTCTGTAAAAGAAAACTATTGCGGTGGCTATTTGTCTGTCCGTCCGCAATTTTCTGTCTGCGCTTTTTCTGTCCACCCTCAGATCTTAAAAACTATTGAGTCAAGAGGGCTTCAAATTGGTGTGTTGATCATCCACCCTCCAATCATCAAACATACCAAATTGCAACCCTCTAGCCTTTTTAGTTTTTATATTATTTAAGGTTAAAGTTAGCCATGATCGCACGTCTAGCACCGCTATATGTGCCGACAACACAGGCCACCATCGGGCCGTGGCTGAAAATTTCATGGGCCGCGGCTGAGAGTTTCATGGGCCGTGGCTGAGAGTACAGAAAACTTCGGCGCATTTTTCACTTGTATAAGGTAACATCTGAATTGAAATTTGCTCCAAACGACCTGTTATGAGGATCATTCTTTACATTTATCAGTGATGGCAGCCACAGTGTTAGATATTCCTTTTAGAAGGCATCATTTTCAATTCAGTGCGTTTTTTATCAATAGGTTTTCGCGATGTACATCGAAAAAATTTTTCCTGAACATTTGAAGAATATCAGTTTTACTACCAGACACCTAAAAAAATTGTCAGAAAATAGGTTTTATTTCTGATAATGTTAGCGAGCATTATCCTTTCATTTTATATCTTTTAAAATTAAAAGATATATTATTACATATAATTAACAAAAGAATAGCTGTGTTCATTCCAATCATTTTTTTTTCCTTACCTTTCCAAGAAGTCCAAAAAATAATATGATTGTCTACAACCGATTTATTTTTTTAAGCTTGTTACAGGAATTACTGAACACTTTTTCCACATCATAAGAGTATTGGAATAATCCATCAGAATCTTGCCTTGCAAAATATGTCAGCGCTGAAACGAAAATTGACAGTAAAAGGTTTGAAAGGTGTAACAGGAGGAAAACCTCAAAGCAGTTGCACTATGAATCAATTGTGAGGTATATATCTAAATGAGAAGCAGCCTCTTCCATTAGAGAAAATACAGAACAAATATGCTTAACTGCAAAAGCGGAGCTGTTACAGAATTCGAACACCAAGCTTCAGGGAAATGCAAGTATTACCTCAGATTGAATGTCACCTATAATCTCCGGTATCGTATTTATCAAGAGTATTCCTTAGCGAAGTATTTTCCGGTCGTAACATTTTGTAGCATGCCGTTCCCAAAATTAACTTTGATCTAAATAAGATTAATGTATGCCGTTAGTATTGGTACCAGCAAGTCTACTCTTTTTCACCTCTGAAACATTATCAGGATACATCAGTTATAAAAGCTTATGATCATTATATCGTTATATAAAACCAGTATTTTTTTTTTGTTTTTGTTTTTGTGTTTTAGCAACTGAAGCGCAAGAATTTTATCGCTCAAAAACATCTTGAAATTTTCTCAGCTATAACAGCTCATTTTGCCAAGCTAATGCATATTCTGGAAACCTAAACATAAAATTTTTCATTTCGCTGCACCTTCTTACGCTTATTGCGCTTACAATTTCTTCCTCTATTCTCATAACTCAAGCTTTGTCAAGTAATAATGGCATATCTCGATGGTTATTTTCCCTTCCAAGTGTGCCTATTCAGGAACAAATTGTTCTCATGAAATTTCTAAATAACCAAAACTGAAAATAAAATAAAAAAAAACATTTTGAGAACTTCCTAACGGTTGGAGATAAAATAGATAATACCAACATGTTTATTGTTTACCTTCCGATTATGTGGCTTAATTTAAAAATAAAAATAATGACTTATGTTTTTTTTAGATTTACAGCTTTTTACTCTTCATTTTAAAAAGAACATAAGACAGTCTTTTACACCCAGCAAAATTACCAAGGAAATGGTACCCACTGGTACTTTATAAAGCATTTAGAATTACGAAAGGCTTCACATAGAAAAAAAAAAACACTTGGCTATGGAATTGCAATGAGCTGGTGCCTCGCAAGCACGATTTTAGCCGTGTGAAAGAGAACTTCCTTTTTTTATTTTTTTGTCGTACACATTACTAACGCTGGTAACATTTAAACTTCTCGGGCCTCATTGTCTAAAAATCCCATTTCCTTCCGGATTCTCTCCCCAATTCATTGGTTTCAAATCTAGTCGAATCATTATTTGAAATCTCAAAGAAAGTAGCAGTCGAATGTGACAGTAGCAATGTTCCTGTCCCCTTTAAGAATCTTATAAGCTATCAGTATCTCTAAATATATTCAGGACTTTATGAAACTAGTCAGCGTATTCGTTTATATTCAAGCAACAGAAATTTGTTTGTCGTAGAATTTAAAGACCGCAATTATAGAACACTAGATAGCTTTACGGTTGAATACATTTTAAGAAATGCCAGCATCTCTTGTCGCTTGAGCTTATACTGCATGTAGAAACTGAATAACATAAAGGAAAAGTAAAAGAGAATTATGTTCTCATGGGAAATGTAAATCGGCAAATGTTGCTGCAATGCAGGTAACAGCATTACCAGAAAAGTGGAAAAACGAATGTAATTCGTGCAGGACGAAAATTCACTAAGAGACCCAAAGTGGGACAGTAAGTTAAGAACATGCCAAGGACAGTACAAAAATTTATGTAAAAAAAATGTCTTTGAAATAACCCCACCAAAAAAAAACTGGTAAAGACGAAGCAACTGGGAGGAAGAATGGGAATAGTGATTGTTCATTATGGAAAGGAAAGCAACATAATTCTATGTAATGGAAAAGCCATCCAAAGGATAAACGTGATTATCTGGAGTCAATGTTGTCTTAAATGTAACCTGAACTTGGAAAAGGAAATGAGCAGAAAAGATTTCAGAGGCACATGTTGAGAAAACAACAGAGTATCCCATCATGGAACTCTTCAAAACTAAAGAAAATGGGAAAATACAGAAAATGGACAACAGGCGTGGGTTCAAAAGCAAAGAAAATGGGAAAAATACAGAAAATGGACAACGGGCTTGGGTTCAAAAATAAAGAAAATGGGAAAATACAGAAAGTGGACAACAGGCTTGGGTTCAAAAATAAAGAAAATTGGAAAATACAGAAAATAGACAACACCCTTGGTAATGGGTGACATGCAGAAGGATTAAAAACGACCGATATTGCAAACATGAGAATATTTTCAGTGATAAGACCAATGTACTGATTATTGATATGATTAACCTGATTAAGAAAAACAGCGTTATAGATTGGTGTGCTTCGACACTACTCGTTCGTGAAAAAGCGATGTTGCTATATAACCTTTTATATTTATTGGTAAGAACAGTGCGTTCGTGTTTCATTTTTTATGCACTTTCGTATACACACACAAACAGACATGCACGTTCTTGCATACATTCATATTTGTGTGTATATACACATATATGTATGTATGTGTATGTATATATACATATATTCGAAACTATGGAAGAAACTAATATCTGTCATTTTTGACATTTTATTTTTCACCCCTTCTCACCCCACCTTCCTATCGGGGCTAAACTTGGACTTAAAGGGCATCGGGAGTGTCACTGTTCATCTCAGCGACCTCGAAAACTTTGGATTACACACTAAATCTGTCGTTTTCGTTCATTTTTAATTTTACCCCCTTCCCACCCCACCCCCTTTGGTGCCAGTGATGTCTTACCACCCATAGTATTCTTTTCCAGATAGTAAGTCATATGTTTACTGAAATGGGGTATGATAAACCCCTAGAGTGTATTTAGTTACTAAGTCTATGTGCAGAACCAGCCCCGTTTCAGGGAAGCCCTTCTTGCACGCACCTACTTTGGTGGCCCTTTAGTGCTAGTAGAGCTTTGCCCCCACAGTATTCTTTTCGCCATAGTAAGTTATATGTATACCAAATTTGGTTGAGATTGCTCAATGCATTTCAGAGTTATGTTGGAACATACTCACACACACATACATACAGCTATTTTTATACCTCTAGACATATATACTGTACATATGCATATGTATTATATGTATGTATATAATGTATATATATATATATATATATATATATATATATATATATATATATATATATATATATATATATATATATATTTTTGTATATATATATATATATATATGTATATACAGTTGTGTGTATGTATATATGTATATATCTATATATATATATATATATATATATATATATATATATATATATATATATATATATATATATATATATATATATATATATATATATATATATATATATGTGTGTGTGTGTGTTTGTAGCTCGTATGAATGAATTCTCTTGGTTTTATCCGTCCGAATATGTCAAAAAGTGACTACGATACGAAAACCCTCTAGTGTAATAACGACCATTTTGTATCCTCCAGCAGAATTAAAACCCTCCTTTAGACCTATGATCAATAACTGTATCTCCATCTAATGGATTGAAACCAAAAACCGCTCTCCCTAACTTGAAAATAACCGAAAAAAAAAAAAGCTGATCCCTTTAACTCGCTGAAGAAGAGAAGGAGCTCATTTATTTAAATTAGATAAAGGTCAGCTGGATTCTCTGACAACTCGAAATGAACTTTGACATGAGATTAAAGCAGTTTGGTTCATGGGAGCAGCAACTTTGGCTTCGTGCTAGTTTTAATATCCCGGAGACCATTTCCTCCCACATTATACAATCGGGTTTCATTAGCCAGATTCACATTATGTTTGCAGTAAAGCGATAGCGAATATGGATAATTGGCTTTGCCAGGCATTGAGCAAAGACTTACAAATGTGTTGGGGACGTAGTAAGAGAGAGAGAGAGAGAGAGAGAGAGAGAGAGAGAGAGAGGGGGGATTATTGTCCTCGATGAAATTTTTTAGACTTAGTTCAGTTTTAAAGTATACTTGAAGGTTCAGTTATTGGCTGCTTTTTTTCTTTTGCACTGAGACGTAATTATATCTTTCTGGCGAGTTGTGTGCTCAAGCATAATAAGAATAGTTAGTGGACAGGAATAAAGCCACATTATAGGTGGAGTTTCCTACATTAGAAATATAACAGAAATTACTAACAATAAAAGAAAATAATTACTAATACCACAATGAACTGTCTACCTCCGATTACTTATTTCGCTAAATTACAGTAATTTAACTGTGGTTACCATCATGAAAAATGTTCCGTATTTGGTTATAGTAAATGACGATTGTTAACAGTAACTAAATACATCCCTTGAGATCTACTACCACTCTTAAGACACATAAATAAGTGCTAACCAAGTTCAACTGGGTTTATCTTGACTGATGGCTTGATCAGCGTTGGGGAATGTGTGACTACCCAGTTTTATCAGCAGTTCCATAAATTCGGGGTTTCCTCTGAATAATGGGCCTTAACCCTGCGGTGCGTTCTCATCTTTTATTTGTGCTTGAGCTTTGCATGAGTGTAGGAAAGTACTTTTATTGACGCCATGACTGTGTAATTTCAGACCGCACGTTTTGTAAATACAAAGAAATTTCCCGTATTAGAGCCATATGTATGTTATTGGGCTGATGATTTCCATTAAATTAAAATGGTTGGTACAATCTCTGAACGTCGTCTCCCATCAAAGAATTCTTCTCGTCGACTGATAGCGTTGTTTTACGCAAGAACGTTCAACTCTTTTTACGACTTCGTAACTCTTTCTTCTGTTACGTTGCACCTCTGCCTCCCCCAGTGTTCAATCGGCATTCCAATAAACAGGGCGGTTTGGTGACAATATTAGAATTCAGCGAACCATCGCGTAGTTCATTTCCGCAGCCAATTCTGAACTCTGGATAAAAATGTATAAAATCGATTTTAATAAAAATTTCGTTTTAGCAGTTACATCTCATGCGTGCATCAAAACTGATCAACTAACCAAACCTGTATGTCGATGAAAGACAATGAAATGACATTTCATGCTGAGGCAACTTCATTTGAGGTTGGCGCATGCATAGGGCTGCTGCGCATGCGCGAATGGAAGAATGGACGAATGATAGGAAGCGCGTGCTGTAGATGAACGAGTCAAGAATAAAGGGACTGCGGGGATCTTTCCTAGATAGTGACCAAGGAGACCTAAAAGTTTTTTTTTTTCTTGGTGTTGTTGTTATATTAAGTTGACCTTTTGACAGCACGGGCTCTTGCTCATGCGAATAGCCCGTCGTAAAGATAACTGTTGAAGTGGTTGGAAAAATTTGTGTTCTGCGATCGTATCATTCTAGAGAGTCGCTCCTTTTTAGTTTTCTGTAAAAGAAAACTATTGTGCCGGCTTTGTCTGTCCGTCCGCACTTTTTCTGTCCGCCCTCAGATCTTGAAAACTACTGAGGCTAGAGGGCTGCAAATTGGTATGTTGATCATCCACCCTCCAGTCATCAAACATGCCAAATTGCAGCCCTCTGGCCTCAGTAGTTTTTTTTATTTTAAGGTAAAAGTTAACCATAAACGTGCGTCTGGCAACGATATAGGACAGAACACCACCGGGCCGTGGTTAAAGTTTCATGGACCGCCGTTCATACAGCATTATACCGAGACCACCGCAAGATAGATGTATTTTCGGTGGCCTTGATTATAAGATGTACAGAAAACTCGCTTGCGCCGGAGAAACTCTGGCGCATTATTTACTTGTTATAATCGAAACCACACCCTAAGTTTCCTTATTTTGGCGCTCCTCCATTGCCACTGTCTTCCCTACCGAAAGGTCTGCTTTATTCTAGCTCATTATTTCACAGAGTAATGAATTATACCTGATCTGTTACTCAACTTCTAATCAAGCTCTCACAATCTCTAAAACTTGTTGTGCACAGACTTTTGCACAGTACTCAGATCTTTGAATACAGGAGAGGTTTAAGGACCTAGCGACTTTCCTCATAGGTTTCTCTAGATATATTGGCCATAGTTTTGTCAGTGATTTTTTGTTCTTGTACTTTTTCGTTCACTCTGGAAGAATGTTCTTGTGCAGTCGATTTGCAAGGAGGAAGGTAAAGCAGTTAAGTCATTTACCCTGAATTTAATTATGTTGGAAATTAGACTAAAGCTTGGGTTTTTATTCAGGTTGCCTTTCCATTGGAAGTCGTTTTTATAAACCAGGTATTGACGGCTCTTAATAGAATTACAGAAAAAGAGAGGACTGTTCACCTAAACAATCCGTAATTCGGTATCTCTCTCTCTCTCTCTCTCTCTCTCTCTCTCTCTCTCTCTCTCTCTCTCTCTCTCTCTCTCTCTCTCTCTCTCTGTACATCTTTCAGACATCGCGTTGCCATCAGGTTGGATTTCTTCATACAAGAAGAATTGGTCATAACCTATCAAAAATTACTTATATTTGCTCTTCTTTTCTCAGAGGACGTGATTAACCTAATGTAGCTATTCTTAATATGTAAAATTAACCACATTTCGCTTCTCTTCATAATCCAATTTCTTGTTGCTTACCTGACAGATCTGTTTCTATAGTCATTAGTGGTATCCTCCAGGGAGCTACACTCCCCTTAGTCTATTCTTTTTCAAGAAGAACTTTTTGTCTGTCACATTCATGTATACTTAAGTCTACACTTCACAGATCATCTTCTTATCTAAATTAGTCGAGGCTTAATGTCAAAAACAATTTCATAAATTCAGATGTGAATAGTTTTTCAGAATGGAACAGAAAAGTTGGGCCTTGTTTCTTGTTTTTACAGCCATTTCCTTCCTTTATGGAATAATTTACTTTACTAATACTTAAAAAGTATATCTTAGTTTAACCAGACCACTGAGCTGGTTAACAGCTCTCCCAGGGCTGGCCCGAAGGATTAGATTTATTTTTCGTGGCTGAGAACCAACTGGTTACCTAGCAACGGGACCTAGAGCTGATTGTGGAATCCGAACCACATTATAACGAGAAATGAATTTCTATCACCAGAAATAAATTCCTCTAATTCTTCATTGGCCGCTCGGAGATTTAATGGTTCGACAAATACTTTTATAGTGGCTTAAGGTAAGTCTCCTTTTAAGTGGAAGTGAGAAATCTTTACCTTTAATGGAGCTGCTGGTGCATTTCCATGCCACGACTAATGCCATTTGCCTGCTGATGATAGACGTAATATGTGATCATTCCTATAAGAAAAAAAAAACAGAAAATTGGCGTGGCCTTTGTGCTCAAACGGCAACAAAACTTCAAATAAACAAGAACGAGTTCATAAACATCTTCAAAAGTAGATCAGGGTTGTACAGGCAGTGCCATAAATAACGCTCTCCCCTCTACAGTTAGGCTTAACCAGGACTATACACATGAATCTGCCAATATTATGGCAAATGTTAAAATTATATAGGCAATTTTGGTGAGTTATGAAACAGAGAAATAGTAAATAGTTGTTTCACAATTAATGCTTCCCTAAAAGTTACATACGCCACTGTTGGAGGCAGTACTGCAAGCTTGCAATGAGACTGCAGAATAAATTTATGGAGATTTTGAGCGAATGTCAAGGAATAGTTAGACATTATCCTAAGGGAGAAAAGGAGTTCTGAAATAGGACCCCAGTGGAATAGAGAAGATAATTGAGAAGGAGAACAGTTTCCGAGGGTGTATGCCTAAAGTTAAGGAAATAAAAATGTCACCAATACCTACGAATATTTATACTTTTTGACATCATTTATAAGGACACACTCAGCTGCAAGAAGAAGTTAAGTGTACCTTAGATTAACCAGACCACTGAGCTGATTAACAGCTCTCCTAGGGCTGACCCGAAGGATTAGTTGGTTACCTACCTACCTAGCAACGGGACCTACAGCATATTGTGGAATCCGAACCACATTATAACGAGAAATGAATTTCAATCACCAGAAATAAATTCCTCTAATTCTTCATTGGCCGGCCGGAGACTCGAACGCGAGCTCAGCAGAGTGCTAGCCGAGCACTATACCGACCCCAACGAGGAACTAGCTGCAAGAAGAAACACGTGTTCAGCAAATTCCCAGAAGTGACTGCCACGCAAGATGTAAAGATCACTGAGTATATGAATTATTGTCGGCTACACTGCAAACGGATAAGTAATCCAACCTTTGAAGGTAATAGGTCGTTTCAGGAAACTTTTCTATCTATAATAATATAATCAGAGTGGGTATTGTTTATCCTCCCCCGGGTGACAGTAGGGGAGACGCGACACAGCCACCCACCCCCTGCAAACCGGTTTGTCCGGCCCGCCTGCAAACAAGTTTGTCCGGCCCGGTTAAAGGTTAAGGTTAAAGTTAGTCATATTCATGCTTCTGGCAACGATATAGGATATCCCACCACCGGGCCATGGTTAAAGTTTCATGGGCCGCGGCTCATACAGCATTATACCGAGACCCCTAAAGATAGACTATTTTCGGTGGCTTTGATTGTAAGCTGTAGCGGCTGCACAGAAAACTCGATTGCGCCGAAGAAACTTCGGCGCATTTGTTACTTGTTTAAATTAAGAGATTGAAATGGATTTACTACTTGATTTCAGTGAAACAGCATTGTTCGAATTATCAGGAGTATAAAGTGTCGCTGACTTTTCTTCGCTATGCAATCTGTCATGTCATCCAAGATGTCATGAAAGTGGAATCGGTGTCGAGTGTAAGAAAAAAAAAAAAAAAAGTTGCTGGAAATGAAAAATGTAAAAAATGCAAATACAGCCTTTAGTATAAATGAATGATTAAACATACGATACAACACCATGCACCCAGGGATTAACCTTTTGGCCAAGAATTCATTGGTTCACTGTATGCTAATTAATACGATAGACACATCAGTAGGTTTTAGACAGTTGTATCTGATGTTCCGGTATTTATGATTCGCGGAGGAAAGCTAAGATAAGTTTCTGGTTATAAAGGCAATAACCTCTCCTTTAGCTGTTGAAGATAGCATTATATCTAGTGAAATGGTTTCAGTCAAACAATTTTTACGATAGCCGTAATGTAAATTTGATATAAATAGAGTCCTTCTTTTCTTATCAATACAAATTGGATAGCGTACATTCAATGATAAATGAAAAAATGGTGGCTTTCTGCCTAGAAATCAGTACCACCTAAGCGTAAATAAGTTTAACAAAAAATAGATTTGGCGTATACAAATCTTAACGTATCTTCACGCCTATCTGTAATTTAACCAGAGAAAAAATCATTTAACAGAATATTTCATAAATAATGAGGTGCCTCTCAGACCTTTGCACGAGGACGGAAAGAAGAATATTCTCGACCTATCAACTTCTATTTTCACTTTTACCCCCCTCGACCAAAGCAATTTTCAAGCTTTCCATTGTTACGCGTTTTGCAACAGGCAAATGTAGCTACAAGGGACTCAAGTTCGTATTTATTCTTTTTTTTTCGCTCCAAACATCCACCGATCTATCCTGGAAAGCTTGAAAAGTGACTGGAAACTTTGAACAGGATTCCCTAACAAAAATATAATGCCCGTAAGTCTTTCTTTGCAATTGCTAATAAACATTCGTAAGGAAAGTATCACAGAGATTCAAAATTTGCCCAAAGGAAAGAAAAACGGCGGTAATTAGCAGACGGAGCGTTTTAAACCCATAAATCTTGCTTTGTAATTGCTAAAACAAACATTCGTAAGGCAAGTATCACAAAGATTCAAAATTTACCAGAAGAAAAGAAAAACGGCGGTAAGTAGTAGACGGAACGTTTTAAACCAAAGAGTACTCTTTCCTTTTGTTACGCACAATGAAACTGTCACGCGCTGTCTTAATGAAGATAAAACACACGATGTTCTCGCGGAGAAAAGGACTCGTTTCGTACAGAGCGAACAACAAAAGCCGACTCCGCATTCAGAAGAGTTGTCTCAGACACAATGACACCAACACAAACACACAAGACTCTCCTTCTCTCGGTGTCATTTGCTTCTCAAGGATATTCTGTGTCACTTCGTGGCCGCGTTTCCTCGGACAATGATGCAATGTGCAGGAATTTTGCTTGCTCTCTGATTGTGGGACGTTTGCATTGTTTGCTTTCATTTCTGCGTGCAGGGAGGACTGAATTCCTTTTATCCAACTGACGTTCAGATTCCTCGTCCGTTATCCCGTCAATAATAATTAATGTGCAGCAAAAAAAAAAATAAAAACCTTTCCATGATAAAGAAAAAGAAGTCATTTTTGTCTGCTGTCTTTAGTGTTGTTCATAAGGACGCAATTCTCTTGTCAATCTTCTCCCCCAGATCTACCTTTTAACTGAACATTTCTTGTTATTGTCAAATAGCGCGAAACTGTATTGTCAAATTGCGCAATATGTACACATCAACAGAAGTCATTTTTGCAAAGCTGTCTGGAATAAATCAGAGATTTCATTTATTCTGTGTCCAATTAGCATGTTTGTTTTGGAGGATTTACTGAGAATGCACTACATGAAACCTCAAGCTCTAGGTTTTTAATGGAACAGTCTAGAATATGAGTGACCTGCTAATGGTGGCAGAGCATTTGCCCTGACCTGGCCCTTGGTCGGCAGTTCCCTCAGGAAATTGTATTAGAATAGGTCACAGGAAAGCGATGAAAAGAATAAAATGGATGGAAAAGCAATAACAGTATATTTTTTCAGGCCCACTAGCTTATTTAATGCGTGACAAGGGAGTCGGTGAAACAAAATAAAAAGTATAATTAAATCAGTTAATAGTCACCAATAGAGTACTATTTTGATGTACAAATGGCACAATACATGAGCCGGTCGTTTCCATCAAATGGCCACCGCTTCGCTTTTGTGTCAACATACAAAAAACAAACATAAAATACAAAAACACTGAAAACTGTGGAGGTTTTCTTGTTCTGTTCTGATTTGCACAAGGTTAAAATGAATTCACTTTCTTCTTTCTTTCTTATATTGTTTAAGGAGCACCCTGCACTACTAAAGGAAAGTTTCCAAAATGAGATTTCGATGTCAGTAAAATATGCTGACAGAACTCTCTTGTCTCATTGCTGATGTGAAGGTTATATTGTCAAAAACAGATCCAAATGTTTTAAATAAGAGCGTCAAAATTTTTAGCATTACTGACTTCTCAACTAAATAATCTCTCATGTTTAAGTCGTTATAAAAGCATGTCATAACTAATACGGATCTATGAAACAAGATGGGACAGCGTGCAGATAATGCGACTCTTGTTGCTCATGATAAATCCAAGTGAAACTGCTGTTCGCCCAGGAACAAATCTGGTTTGAAGTTGTGCAGTATAAACCTCAACTCCAGGTAAACCAAGGATTCATTTGATGATTCAGTACGTTGATTTCATGCAGGCTTCTCTCTGCAAAAGAAAATAATTTATCGATGACCACAGTCACCTTCAAGTCCAAGCTTTTTGCCCACATCCCCTTGGAGAAACAAAACGGATAGTTGTCAGAGAACGAAGTATCCTGCATAAAACATACTTTATCAGCAGATGGAAATATTTATGCTCCGTCCTTCGTATCTTGTGTTGTACCAAGAGGTATGCATCTGGCGTTTACTTTCCATGGGAAAACCCCGTTCCTGGCGTCATATCAGAGTTGAACATGAATAAACACATCCAGTTGTTTGAAGCACGCATCCAAGTATACCTTAGTTTAACCAGACCACTGGAGCTGATTAACAGCTCTGCTAGGGCTGGCCTGAAGGATTAGATTTATTTTACGTGGCTAAGAACCAATTGGTTACCTAGCAACGGGACCTACAGCTTATTGATGCCAGGAAGTTTCTAACATCAGTTAATCTACATGCCCACCGATACCAAAAGATAAATGATTTCTAGAGTAGACTGCAAGTCCCACAGATGTTAGGTCAAGTCCAGTATCTGGAGATATATCGCCAAAGCAGATCCAGGAACTTCCAGGCAACATTTTTAGCGTGGATCGCTTGGGCGAAATCTGCACCAATAAAAAAAATTGAATACCGAACCGCTGGTACTAAATATCGGTTTTCCTTGCAAATGCTACGTTAGGCTCGTCTCTTGATAATATTTGTAGCATTCTCATTGAAAGTACTTGTTGCCGCTGATACTTAAAACTTAGAAAGTATTATCGATAAAGAGGAAACATTAACCACAAAATTACAAATGATGATACCCTTATAATTCTCGACAATATTATTATACACACACACACACTATATATATATACATATATATTATATATATATATATATATATATATATATATATATATATATATTATATATATACATATATATTTATATATATATAATTATATATATATAATCACTGTCTGTCCTTGTTTATGAACCAGTCCATGGATCAAATCTTGCCGGCGCAGATAAACTTATCAGTTATAATTTCCTTGTGTGTAAGTTATTCCCAAGGTAGAGTGAATTCTATCTCTAATAATGGTATATTTGCTATACTATATATATATATATATATATATATATATATATATATATATGACTATATAGCTATGTGTGTGTGTGTGCGCGCGCGCGTAGAGCGAGAGAGGGAGAGAAAAAAATTTTTTTTACAAAATACTGAGATGATTTGGGAACGAGGAAGGATCAAAGTAGTCCAACGCTTAATTACTATATATATTAGAGGTTCCCAAAACCAAGTTAAAGATGGCGACAAAACACAAGCACTAGATGTAAACAAGGCAATGTCTGGGAAACACAATAACGTCCTCGTGTTAATAGCGAATGGCATAATGTGCCAGATTTACGAAGCAACCGTGAAACAACAACTTGTCAGAGTGGATTAGAGTTGCTGCTTTCTGTGTTAGCCATAAGTTCAGTCACAGGTACTCTTTTTAGTTTTCTGTAAAAGAAAACTATTGTGTCGGCTTCGTCTGTCCGTCCGCACTTTTTTCTGTCCGCACTTTTTCTGTCCGCCCTCAGATCTTAAAAACTACTGAGGCTAGAGGGCTGCAAATTGGTATTTTGATCGTCCACCCTCCAATCATCAAACATACCAAATTGCAGCCCTCTAGCCTCCTCAATAGTTTTTATTTTATTGAAGGTTAAAGTTAGCCATGATCGTGCTTCTGGCAACGATATAGGATAGGCCACCACCGGGCCGTGGTTAAAGTTTCATGGGCCGCGGCTCATACAGCACTATACCGAGACCACCGAAAGATAGATCTATTTTCGGTGGCCTTGATTATACGCTGTGGCGTTTGTACAGAAAACTCGATTGCGCCGAAGAAACCGCCACATTTTTTACTTGTTTATTTATATTAAGTACTGCCGAGTACTTAAAACGTTGAGGATGAACTTGACTTTTGATTATGTATAAATATATATATATATATATATATATATATATATATATATATATATATATATATATATATATATATATATAAATATATATAAGTATATGATAGATAGATATATTCCTAGATTCCCATATCCTCTCACCACAATCATTTTTACACTCATGTTGGTATTTTCTTCTAGATCAGATTCTTTCATTCATTCCTCTCCTCTATTTTGAATCTCTTCTCACTTTTGTTGGTATTTTCTTCTAAACATCAACTAATTTGCATAATTTGTACGTTATTTGTAAAAAACCTTATTTACCCATTTGATAGTGATTTTCCCTCATTTCATTAGCTTAATTTCGTTGGGTTTGTAACTAAAAGCATCATGAGAGAGAGAGAGAGAGAGAGAGAGAGAGAGAGAGAGAGAGAGAGAGAGATTCAGACGACCGCATTTAAGTAATCGCAATTAAATTTGCTCAGCTACCGAAGAGTTTCCCCCCGTCAATATCCGCATAACTCTGTGGAGTTAAATATCCAGATTTAACTAAAAAAAATCTAATGCATCACGCTGCATATTCAAAATGCAAGTCGCTAATTTAACTAAAAGTGAGGCTGGCCAGCTCGCAGCCTTTAAATATGAAAATTAAAAAGGGCTTAGTGTAAATACGCGCGTCGATCGAGCTATTAGTTTTACGATCAACATTTTCCCTTCGTTCAGAGAAAAATTCTTTAAAAGGGAAAATGGATACAGGCAAAACCATTCGGCCATTTGGGCACGAATTCAGAAATTCTTTATTCCTCTGACGACAGAATGTTAATATGTATAAGATACAGAATAAAATTCATAAAACATTCATTACAGTTAAATGATTGAGCTGATTATCTGGCTGTACACAATTACGGTATAAATCTGATTGAAGAAGTGTTTAAGATTCATTGCCTAGCAGGAATGAAATGTTATGGATAAACGGGAAAGAAATATCCCGTAGGTGTCTAATAGAAGAGAGAAAACAAAGAAAATATATAACCATTAATATTTATATATACAAAGTATGTCCCATAATAGTTGACGTTTTTATTCGTGAAGTGATTCACTCAGCGTATCAGTAGGCATCGTTCACGGCGTTCAAGCAATTAAGTGCCGATTCACGTAACGTTAGGTCAGGGTCTTAAGGGAGGTCAAGGTCAGTAATGTACAATAAGTGGTAAAGGTGCAATATATACATATATACATATATATATATATATATATATATATATATATATATATATAATATTATAAATGTATATATATACATATATATATATGAATATTATAAATGTATGCATATTCATATATAAATGTGAATATGTATGCATATAGATAAAATATATATATGCGTGTGTGTGTGTGTGTGTGTGTGTGTGTGTGTGTGTATAACCAAGGGCCTGCCACCTCGTTCCTCTCATCTTTAATGCGAGCTGCGAAGTATTGGACTGGTGGGTGTTAAGTGACAGCCAGAGAAGTACAGGACAAAACAACGTCAAAGGTGCCTCCTGTAGGAATAACAGCCGAAGCCTCTTTGCAAGAGGAAGGAAGGGAATTTAGGGAAGTGAGAAAAATTTCATCGATTCAAAGATTATCATTTTATTCGTGGTGTCCGAAGAGAAAAGCGAGGAAAACCGCAAATAACGAATGCAGAGTCGAAAACGAAATAAAAATAAATAAAGTCATCATTAAAATAAACACAAAATTCCATAAGCAGATTTAGCCCTTTTCGCTGCGTTTTCTTTCTGGAAGAAATTATATGTATCTGAATGTTCAAAGTTTTGATACCAAAGACCGTCTGATTTTCATTATAGATCAAAAACGAGGAAGGCTTCTTCGGTAGAGCAGAGTGGAAAAGTTAAGTATACCTTAGTTTAGCCAGGCCACTGAGCCGATTAACAGCTCTCCTAGGGCTGGCCCGAAGGATTAGACTTATTTTACGTGGCTAAGAACCAATTGGTTACCTAGCAACGGGACCTACAGCTTATTGTGGAATCCGAACTGCATTATAACGAGAAATGAATTTCTATCACCAGAAATAAAATTCTCTAATTCTTCATTGGCCGGTCGGAGATTCGAACGCGGGGCCCAACGGAGTGCTAGCCGAGAACGATATCAACCCATCCAATGAGGAACTAACAGAGTGGAAAAATCAGTTGAAGGAGTTTCTTTGACTGTCTATAGTTGACTTCATAATTGACTCTCCATATCTTCAACTTTCTGACGTTTGGTGAGGCGTGAATGCATATAAAAAAAATAGTTGAATTAAGACTTTTCTGCTCTTTACCTCGAAAAATTATTTTAAGAAAGAAAAGAAGCACACATCAGCCACAGCAAGATCAAACACAGTTCAGAGATTAAAGTGGTCAGTGAAGACTCATCTAGTTAACAGCGGCAGGTATCCGCCATCATCCGTTGATAATAGCTATGAGCTCCCATTGCAATGGCTTATCCGTAGCAAACTGCTCAGTTCACGAACGAGACAGGGGCAGAGAGGAGTAAGAATTATGTTTGTCTCTCCATTTGATCTTTGCGTGCTGTAGCTGTCAATTGCATTTCCTAACGTATGCTTCGGAGAGTTCTTTCCAATTCTTAAGGCAATAGCTATAAATTCATGGCAATAGATAGAGAAAAAGTCAAATAAGTGCTTTATAAATACAACCCATTTAAAAAAGATCTTAGCCTCTCTTAATTCCAGGTCTGCGCAAAAGAAAAATTGCATTTCCTAACGTATATTTCGGAGAGTTCTTTCCTTTTCTTAAGGCAATAGCTATAAATTCATGGCAATAGAAAGAGAACAAAATCAAATTAAGTGCTTTATAAATACAAGTCATTTAAAAAAGATCTTTGCCTCTGTTAATTCCAGGTCTGCGCAAAAGAAAAATGATGTCTAGAAATAATGGGTGATTACTGAAATAATAGGTGATTACTGGTATGTTATGGACAATGGAGAATGCTCCGTAAGTCAAATGTCATAACATCAGTTTTTTCAGCCAGGAACTTCAACATGATATTGGTGGGGGTCAGCAAGTATGCCTATAATAGTCACGTATTCCAACCCAGGCAAAATCGAATATATATATATATATATATATATATATATATATATATATATATATATATATATATATATATATATATATATATATATATATATATATATATATATATATATATATAATTGGCAGCCATGCAAATATATTACAATCTAAGCACCAACACAAACTATACACAAAAATGTCGAATGCGAGTATTGATGGAGAAGAACTAATATAGCATAATGGTACCTTTTGTTTATTGTCCTTTTTAACCTAATCTCTTAATAATCGGTTGTGTAAATAAATAATAAGAATAGTTATTGACGATAACTAGTTTTTGTCCACTGATTTTGTTCATTTCTCATGAACCGTGGAGTTAGTAACCTTAGTAGTTGTGACGCCAGAAAAATGCATAATTAATTCATCAATATCAAGAATTAAATATCGTGATGCCATGACCTACCATTACTGGACAAAGGTCTGCCCAAAAGAAAAATGATGTCTAAAAATAATGGATGATTACTGGTATGTTATGGACATTGAAGAATGTTCCAGAAGTCAAAGATTATAAAGTCCTGAGGCATGATCGGGCGGTTGTCGGGAAGTCGATGAGCACGTACCATGTACCATGGTACCATGTGTTCTATGTACCATAAAACACATCTGTGGACTTCAAGTAATGACATCCTTTTTATTGACTGTACTAGACTACCTACAATTGGTCAGTGATGTACTTACCATTCCACCACTTATAATTTCACCGGAATTCGAAAGTAAGGTCTGTAATGGCTACTGTATTACCGATTGGGGAACCAGGTGGTCCTCGAAATAAAACGTTGATTTGTTATCCGTTACAAACTAATCATTTTCTGATACATTTACGGATAATGATATGGAATGTTTGATGATTAACTATCACGGATCCATATTTGGGGTAAGTGACCGCAGTCTCTGTACTTTTCAAAATTCCAGTGTCAGAGAGTTTGGTTCCTGCTTTTTCCTCCGATTCAGTATGTCGTTTTCTTATCTAGGGTTCAAATTCCACTACGCTGTGCTGGAACCCGGTGCTGCCCGTCATGTCTTCCCTACCCTCCCGATCCCCTACCTACCCCGCCCCCACCCAGGGCGGACAAACAGTTTTGCAGGAGGTGGGTGGATGTGTCATGCCTTCCCTACCCTCCCGATTCCCTACCTACCCCGCCTCCACCCAGAGCGGACAAACAAGAAAGATCCACCCGGATTTTATTATTATATATAGATATTTAATGTCACTTTTCTCAAACGAGACAGCGCTGCTGAATATCGTAAAGGCCGAACACGACATTGATAATTGGTGTGAATATCAAGTAAGCTTTCCTGATAGATCGATGGGTAGCAGTATTGACTCATTTATGTAATCCGTTTTATGAGACGTCGCTTTCTAAACTATGACCGAAGGTTATTGATTGGCATATCTATATATTTATACGTCATACATATACAGTATACATACATACATACACACACATATATATAAAGAGAGAGAGAGAGAGAGAGAGAGAGAGAGAGAGAGAGAGAGAGAGAGAATAAGATTTGTAGCACCTTGGCAACTGATGATTTCATTTTTATTTTTCTTCTTCTTTTGTAGTGGACAGCATCCAGTCACTTTAAGAATGCACTCTACTCATCACATCCCCGCACCATCTTCATCTCGACCTTCTTATCATAACGACAACGTTTACCACCGCCCAACGCCCCCGCCCCCACACCTCAGGACACAGCTTAAAGGTAAGACCGAAAGGTAAGGAACTCCGATGTCATGGCGTTCCTCCCAGGATTGCGATGTTTAGGGAGGTGTTTTCGTGTTTGTCAAATGAATAATTTGTCATCTTTCAAACTGACTGAGTCTCCCTGGGATACAGAGGCGTCCGTGGTACTTCTTCTACCTCGGTGTTGGGCATACCAGAAGCTCTGTAGGGTGAAGGAGTCCGTGCCTTAGTCGGTATTGCATCTAAACGGCACTAATTTGGAGCTGGTAGCCAACTCCCTCGGCTGTCAAGTCCTGTTCATTCTAATATATATTGAATTCTTACTTACTCACATATATATATATATATATATATATATATATATATATATATATATATATATATATATATATATATATATATATATATATATATATATATATATATTCAGAGAATGGAAAACTCAGAGTATATATACTGTACTGGTTTCTATTCAGAAAACTTCTATTTTCCCACTGGTTTCATCCACATTGCAGTCACCTGATACTTGTGATTTTCCCAGTATACATCCACATATATCATATATATATTGTGATTTATATATATATATATATATATATATATATATATATATATATATATATATATATATATATATATATATATATATATATATATATATAAATATATATAAAATATATAATGTATAAAATATATATGTATATGTATATTTATATATATATGTATATTTATATATACATCTATATATATACAGTATATATGTGTGTGTATATATAGTAGGAAGGGTTTCAGTGCAGACTTCTTTTTCATAACGGCGCACTTTTTGTTAATGCGACGTTTCAGGAACTAGCCCCACTTAATTTAAAATCTCAAGATTCATTTCCCTTTTATGAATGTTTTAAGAGAGGTATCATTTATGTATTGTTGTGCATTAACTTCAACATATATTGTTGGTTATCCATGTCATAATGACGTCAGGTAATCAATCAGTCAATTAGTGAGTCGTTTTAGCCAGCAATTTTGAGCTTTGCATCTTCAGAAATTTAACCCTGTTTTCACTACGTCTGTAAACATATAATCTTTACAGCTTCCTCCTCCTCCTCCTCCTCCTCCTCCTCCTCCTCCTCCTCCTCCTCCTCCTCCTCCTCTGCGTTGACATTTCACATCCACGCTTCGCTACCGAGATAAAGTGTTGATTTAACAATCCATCCAAACTTTTCAGCTTTCGCTTCACCAGATACTCCTTTTCGCCCCCCAAGACTTTTATGCGAACATAAGTAGAGTTATGTACAGGATGGACCTCGGGCAGATAAGCGTACTTGTGGAAGAGGCTTTGGAGAGTGTCAGGAGTGCAATTCAAAGGCTGAGGAATGCAAACGTGCAGGAGTGAAATGCCGTGTGTGCTGTAGTGATAGAGTGGCTTGTCAGATTTCGAAAGGCGAGTCTAGAGGAGAGCAAAGTCTCAGAGGAATGGAGGAAGGGCATAATTATTCTTTATGTAAAATTGAAGATAAAAGAAGCGACTTTAAGAAGGGCAGAACTCATCACTATTTTACATTTATTGGAGGCTGAGACATAGGGTTTTAACTGAGAAATTAACACATTTAACAAAAAAATTGGGGAATGATTAACAGAATTAATGAATGATTGTTTCATTTAACAAAAAAAATTGGTGAATGATTAACATTTAACAAAAAAATTGCATGATTGGTTTTTCATTTAACAAAAAAATGGTGGATTAACAGAATTTAACAAAAAGAATTGGGGAATGATTGACAGAATGGGTTTCATTTAACAAAAAAAATTGGGGAATGATTGACAGAATGGGTTTCATTTAACAAAAAAAATGGGAGAATGATTGACAGCATGGGTTTCGTGGATGCAAACGAGGAGGAGATAGTGTGTGACCAAGTATTTGTTAGGAAACAGTTGTGTAAAATATCAGAAGATGAAAAAAGCTGTATGACTAACATAGCAGAGCAACTAATGACAGAATTGGCACAGTGCCATGTTGTGGGTATTAGGTAAACTGTTCAGAGGAAGCAGGCGTTCTTGTAATAAAATAAAAACGTATGTTAATCTATATATATATATATATATATATATATATATATATATATATATATATATATATACTGTGAAGTATATATATATATATATATATATATATATATATATATATATATATATATATATATATATATATATATATATATGTATATATATATATATATATACTGTATATATATATACCACAAAAGATAGTTTGTATTATTCAAGCTTCAAATTTGCCGCAAATTGTTCGGTATTGGCCTCAATGACGATATATTCGATTTCCTGAAACATTATTAGATTATTCACGAAAGCTATCTTTCATTTTACACAGTGACGAAGGAGAGGGGTTTCTATTGTATTAAATGAAGTCAGTTATGTAAAGCATTGAGGTACAGAGGAACATTCTGCGTGGGTTGCATATTTAATAATGTAATTGCATAACTGACATAACTCATTTCAACACGTCTAATAGGAACATTAAGTGACAGGGAAAACAGCTCAATTTCTTCCATCATTGACAAGTGTCTGTTCTCAACCTCCTGTTCCGTATGGCTATTTCAAAACAGCATTTTTAGCATTCTTGTCATTTCACAACATTATTATTTTTATCTCCCAACTTGGCTCTCTGTCGCATCAGTGAATCAAAAGTAAAATTCTTCGTGCCCACGAGGTCAAACATTGCAAGCTTGCACCGGTTATTCAAAGGGGTATTCCTGCCCTATTAAGAAACTTCTGTACTCAAATTTTTTTTCAATTCTTTCTCAGCTACTTTAGCAACACGTGCGTTTTAACACCAGTTTAAACAGAAAAAGTACATGTTCATTCATTCATATATAACAAAATTATATATATATATATATATATATATATATATATATATATATATATATATATATATATATATATATATATATATATATATATATATATATATATATTTGCACACAAGAAGGAGAGAGAGAAAGAGAGATTCAGGTAGCAAAAATATAAAGTTTCAGGTGAAAGATATTCATATCAGGGAACATAACTAACGCATGGGGCAAGAAATATCAAGTTCCCCGTTTTCTCTTTCCCCTGGGTAGAACATTTTGTTGGTAAAAAAGAAAAAAAAGAACTTTTATTACTCATGCTGATGGTTAACATCTATTGAGTGTTACTGTCGGTCTATGAAGTGCATCAATAAGAAAGTAACCCAACTCAATGTGGAACCGTTTTTCTTTTTCATCACAAGCGAAGCGAATTTATATTTGAGTAACTGAATTCTTTGACAACTGCTGGGCACTATACAAAGTTTTATTTTTTATTACCCAGAACTTCTATCCTTCGTAAAATATTAACACGCGGCACTTAAGCGATAGAATGACAAGATATTCTATTCAATTAATAAAGAATAAAACAAAAATAGTTGTAAAAATGTCAGAGTAAAGGTACAGTATGTTAAACACCTCATGAAGAATGAACAGTATTTTCGGAATTGTCAGACGAAACCTTTACCTACATCTTTAATTTGGACCTATTTTGGACTTCTTTTCGTATTTTATTTAAGGTAATCACAGTATTCACGGCCGGTTAAATCTAAGATTATTTATAGTGTATTCGTGAGTTTTCTTTTTGTATTTTCGATCGATCAGCGCTCTTACTTTTTATATGACAGGCTGCAGTTGAATATGCCATCCATATATAGAATCTACTGGTCACTTTGCTGGTCCCGCGTTCGATTCTCCGACCGGCCAATGAAGAATTAGAGGAATTTATTTCTGGTGATAGAAATTCATTTCTCGTTATAATGTGGTTCGGATTCCACAATAAGCTGTAGGTCCCGTTGCTAGGTAACCAATTGGTTCTTAGCCACGTAAAATAAATCCAATCCTTCGGGCCAGCCCTAGGAGAGCTGTTAATCAGCTTAGTGGTCTGGTTAAACTGAGGTATACTTAACTCTTTGACAGATACGTATGTTTTTGTAATAACCACAATGCCCTCTTAACTAATCGAATTTTTCCCACTATTTTAATACGCTTACCACTTCGAAGCCTTAGGTCCAGATGCAAGAATGTAAAGTAATTATGATGTCCGTAGGGCGATTCGAACCTGCATCCATAGTGTCAGAATGAGGTCACATTACCGACTCTGGACGCAGGTTCGAGTGGTGCTGCGACAACATAATTACTTCATAATCTTGCGTTTGGATCTAAGGCTTCGAAGCGACAAACGTATCCAAAAAGTGGGAAGAATTCGACAATTTAAGGCGTCATTGTGGCTATTGCAATTGCTTCCCATCAATGATTCCTTAACTAAACGGTTCGTTTATTCATGATTTTTAGCCATTCTCATAATTTCATTGCATCTTCTTGATTTTCCTATCTTAATATAAAAATATATTTTTCAAGACGATCTGGTTTACATGTACATGATTTTGACACAGGTGATTAGCGCGTTCCGAATATTATTTACTAATTAATTTAGTGTTGTGCAAGTCAGTAGCGACTTATTTCCACGAACGAGCTAGGCTTATTCCAAATCCTGGTGGCCTTTCCCCGCAGATATATATTTTTTCCGCCGTATTGTCTTTATTTTTCAACGTTAAAAAATAATTCCTGAAATCCGGGCGGCAAAGCCTGAAATCCAGACCTCGACAGAAGTTTTATCAATATGCATGCGTCTCATTCACCATCGTTCCGAGAGGGATAGGTCCTTAGTCTTTAAAAATGTTCGTGCAAACTAAACGAAAAGAAAAGAGGCAAATGAACTATTTTAAATTCAACTGGAACTTCTATTTATTTCAAGTTATCTTCTGATTAGTCAAATAGATTAGTACAGTGACTTAGAAAATGTCTTCCAGTGCCGCTTTACTCTAGGATGCAATATTCTTTTTTATCAAAAATGCAATATCCAAAACGACAAGTCTTCCCACGCGTAGGTTGGTTCAAGAGGAGGGGTTGCAGGTTGGGACACGTGACGTCACAATATTAACAGATCTAGGTCAGTCATCTGTGTCATCGCTGAAGCCCCTGGAAGGTTAAAAAAATATATATATATATACTATTGCTTCCTCTCTTTCTCTTTTTTTGACGATTGTAATTCGTTCTTTTAGGAAAACAAATAGAAGATTGTAAATAATTCTAAATACGGATTAATGTACTTGATGAAACGTAAGTGCGTATAAAAGTTGGTATTTTCGATCAAAATTAAAAGCAGCTTCTCGATCAAGTATTACCTTTGACCGTGCTGCCTTTTTAATTTTATTCAGCACACTCCTCGAAGAGCTGATGCTTTTATTCTAAACACTCATTCTAAAAGTTCTCTAAGGAGAGGAAATTAATTCCAGAAATAGACGCATGTATAAAACGCTCCTTTTTCTGCTATAGTCCTTAGAAAGTAATATTAAACCAACTTTAGGGTTATACAAAAAGACCCCCCCTTGCATCATGGCATCTTTATTACGTTTTCGTATTTTTGGTCTTTATCTTAATTATTTTGCAAAATATTTTTATAATCGCATGGTAAACAACAAAACGAAGCAGAAAGGATTAAATTTTTTGTAGGAGTGTTTTCTCGCAATTGTCTAACTCCGTTTTGCGTCTGTTCGTGTTCCGATATCTTAACTTTCATTTTTTTTTTTTTTTGTACATTTGACAAATCTTTGCTTCTCTAACTTTTATTGTCAGCTTCCATGTATCTATGCTACCTGCACCATTTTACCTCTTCAGTATTTTTGTATTGTTATGAAAGATACGGTTTTTGTACTTCTTATAGTTCCAAAGAAGATACACTAATATTCCCTGAGGCTTAGCTTTGCGGCGTCTTTCGTTTTTCTGATGCCTTCTTACTTCTCTCCTTTTGAAATCGTTGTCACCTTACAATTTCTGATATCGTTAAACTAATGTCATTATTTTTACGTTGGCAGAATATACAGTAGCAGTCTTCCAAATTGTCTCTCTCTGTCAGAAAATTGTAACACTTTTTTTTTTTTGTGGGGAGGGGTTTCGTCAGCCAGAGGGTTGAATCTAAGACTTTCCGCTCCTGTGTTTCGTAAATATTTATCTAATTAGCCTATGATGACCCCTAAATAGATTATGATCACCATTTGCCCCCCCCCCCTTCTTTTTACTCTGGTTTGTATATAGTATATACTAAAGTAACTCTTCTTCATCTTTTACCGTGTTTTTGGCAAGAATTTCTAGTTCTCTATCTTCCCACTAGCTTGAAGACAATCAGTGACATAAAATGTGGACCCATCCTGCTTAGTTAATCTTCAAACCTTTTTGCGTACTTTTCAGTATCATTTGTTATTATATATGTCGTTAGATTAGCTTGGACAACGATATTGCTCTGATGCTTCGCTCTTAAATACAACCAAAAACTTCCTCTGTTCCATTTTTCTCGCTTCCATTCCATGAATATTAACTATTGCATCAACAACTATCGGGTGAATTCTGAATCTTTCATTATTCCTCTAACATTTTACCGACTCGCTTGCTTTTATCAACAACCATTGAAATCGCCATCAAGCCTTCCCTTCTCCCATAGCTTTCTTCGTCGAAATATTGTAAAATAAGCTTTTATCCTCTATTTCACTTCTCTTATTTGACCTTCCCTTTTAAACCTGCCCAATATTCTCATCGTTCTTTGTTTACCATCTCATGGCTCTCAATTTCATTTTAGAGCCATGAATATCTTTTATAGCATATTCTTCAGTGCTCCGAATCTTTGATCTTTTGATGCCGGTCGCCTGTTCTCTGCTATCACTTTCTTTCGTTCGTCATTCCTTCTAGCAACAAGTTCTCAACATTTCCAGATAATCTTTGTCGTCCGCATCTTCCACTTATTTAGTTCCTGCCTTTCTCATGCGTTTCCTCACCTCTTCAGCGTCAGTTCTCCATTTGTATCTACGATTACTTCTTGCCAATCTCTTGATGCTTCCGGATTATGATGTCAGAGAGTTTTTACGATGTCAGCAATTCGCGCTAACATGCTCTCTTACTGCAGTTCCTTTTCTCCATTCCAAACGCGAGCATCATCACAAATATGTTTCTCCATTGTTTTACTAGTTAACATTTCGTTTTTTTATTCGCGTTAATCTACGTCCATGTTCGTTTTGGAAACATTGCTTCTCCACGAACTCTCATTTTTCTCGCTTTGATCATTTCCTTTGTTTTATTTTTTTTTTAGTAGATTTGTATATTTACTTTAGTGCCTTCACTTTTTTTTTTTTTTTTCTGTGCCTCCCTCTCATTTACAAATTCTTTCATTTCTTTCCCTAACCTAAAGGTGTTCTTAGTTTTAACATTTGAATATCTGTTGCACATCTCGCTTGTACTCGCCCTCCGTTACCTCGTTCAATGTTGCATTGCATCCACCTCCAGTGAAGGGTCTGCACTCACCTCGCCCGATAGGAAGTACCTCGCCTTCTCTCACTTTTCTTTATTGATGAAATTGCTGGTCTTTGTTGGGTATCCATTTCCATGACAGAACTACAAAAAATCTTCGTAATAACAGAAACGGCGCGAATGGATCACTCTGATTTTTAAGTGCTCGGCTTTAGAATGCATAAGGCTGCTGGTTCATCTTTTCAACGGTGTCCTTTGTTATGCCGCTTCAATAAACATTCATTCTCTGGTTTATTACCTTAGTTTTCATGAAACTTCCCTTATGCTCTGCATTGTTTCAACCGCGTTCTATTTTATTGACGCCACTAGCTTCGTATTGTTTAGTTTCGCGCGCGCATTATGGGTTGATTTAAATGCTGACAGTGGTCGTTATTGAACGGTTTCCTGCGTTACTCGTGTTTTCTCTCTCTCTCTCTCTCTCTCTCTCTCTCTCTCTCTCTCTCTCTCTCTCTCTCTCTCTCTTTATTTTTTCTAAATATTTTTTTATTCTTTTTCATTTTTCGCGAATCGCTGCCATGTCTTCCTACTCCTTCCATTGAAGAATCCGATCTTACTGAAGCCTTAGTTATTTTGCGTGTAGCATATAAATTAACTGAGCAATCGAGCGCTAGTTCCTCTTCTCTGCGTCTGAAATTCGAACTGGCAAAAGTGATAAAATATCGTCTTATAATGATTATCGCTGTTAATGGGATCGTAATAGCGTGAACTCCGCCCTGGTTCCAGCTCATCGTTCCCCAAAACCTCTACTCTTCTCTGGTCACGGACTTGTCTGTTAAGCTTTAAATGACAAAGGAGTCATTTTTGACATCCTGCGTGATATCAGGTTGTTTGTGCTTTCAGCGCCATCCTGCCTGTAACTGATGATGCATGGCAAAAAACATTAGGATTCGTACACCAAATCATTTTTACGATTGGTTAATTCGCACGTGATTTTCCTGAAGACCGTGGCGTGATTACGGAACCACTACGAATAAAAGCAAATTATCTGGTGTTTGGAAAACTTTGCTTAAGCCCTGCTAGAACTACAAATGATTCGTCAGTATGAAAGCCGGATTTAGTGCATTAAAGAGCAGCACAAAAAAAGTAACAACTCAAACTGCTCAATTTTCCTTAAGTCTGAGGCAACAACAGGAGAATCAATGAAAATTACCTTGGTTCTCTCATGATTACGTGTAGTTTGCTTTAGTAACATCTAAACTGCAAATAATTTTGCTGCACAGTTAAGAAAGCGCTGCATTAATTTCGCCAGATTTGGAAACACTGTTATTATTAAGCTAGGCATGATCGTGCGTCGAGGGATATTCCGTAGGAAGAAGTTTTTGATGGTGCATCTGAAAATTAGTTTTTGATTGTAAATCGTGAATTAATTTACTTGTGGTAACTTGCGTGGAGGAACGTCGTATATCGAAAGCCAATATATTTATCCTCTTTTGTTTGCTTAGAATTTATAAAGAAAAATAGCAACGGAATTTATATCCGATCTCCGTAGTGTGAAAAGCACTAGTTAAGTGAGCTTCGCCCTCTGGAACTTTCCAAGCTTTGAGTTATTTAGAGTTAGCTTTGAGTTATTTAGAGCTTTAGAGTCCGGAAATGAGTTTCCAGTGAAATTCGCCAGAATTCAGCATCAAACGCTCGCCAGTAGCCCCGACCACATTCAAGATGTTCAGTTTATGAGAGAAGCCATACGCGAACATCTGGCACCCTTTTAGTCACTGCAGGCAGGACGAATCTCTTGCTTGTTTTGTTGTTCTGAAACTGTATGCAAATTGTGCTAAATTTACCAAGTCAAAAGCCCAAACAAGACTTTATAATGAATAGCATTTCAGTCAGTCTTATATGTCACCAAGGGATTTTCGTTAATACTTGTATGACTGCTAATCTGAGTGAACGTCCCTGCCCGATCAAAGTGCCCAAATCCTTTTCGACCAATTTTAAATCTCTAATGTTACTAAGTTGCATACGTGTTGTACTGCCATTACCATCCATAAAGTAACAAAATATACAGAAATTTCATCAACAATACGTATCCATCAGTTCTTCAGGATCAGCCTTTGTAAAACACCGATGAACAATACCAAGAAAGTAATACTCGGAATACCACCTTACGGAATCATTCCCCCTCCAAAACTCTTATTTACCATCATAAGAAATCCTCTATATTTTGAGAATTTTTTTAATAAGAGTTGTAATCATTCTCTTCATAAGTAATCAGGAAGGTAGTTCGAAATGTTTTTGTGAAGCTCAGATTCTTATCTTCATCAAGAATTGAATTCAATGTAATCATTCTGTTTCTTGGTCAATCTCAGTGTAGGGAAATAAAAACCGGATCCATTGTTTCTTGTCTCTGTAGTAACTCGTTTTCATCATATTCAGCATTTCAGTTTTGCAAAGATGATCCAGATTCAGATCGAGATTACCAAGAAGACCTAACTACTTCATCATTTTCCTTTGGGAAGATGAAAAGCTGTAAGGTAAGAGGAGATATTATTATCAGTTGATGATGGTTCATGGAAGCCACGCAAGTGGCCACAGAAAACTGCGCGACATTCCAATTGTTTTAGGAAATGAGAAAACGCCGTAAGTCCAGAGATTCCAGTGCTGGTTTGTCTCAGCGTAAAGAACTTTCAGTCACTGATGTTTGGAAAGGCAAAAGGTACCCGTAACACTGTCTCCACATTATTTACATCCTAGAAATAAAAAACAATCGAATCCAGTCCATGCAAAGATATCTGCCCAGTCAACGCTTGAGAGTTGATGAGTAGTGCCTTGATGATACCTAGAGCTAACGAGAAATATACCGTTCAGAAAAACTGAATACAAAGAAATGTATCACATAACTGCCGGAGACAAATAAAAACCGATATTCTTAGAATTCTACCCCGAACGTAGCCTTCAGTAAGGTTATTTATCTATAAAATGACAACGTTAATGTGTTTAGAAAAAGTTGGCCTCCAGTGTTTCCTTGATAAGCAGGAACGCTCTTTAATTCCTTAGTACTTTTTTTCTTTTGCCGTCCTCATTATCATTCTTTTCGTGAATTTAAGATGAAGTCTGGATAAAAGCATGATATGAAAAGGCATTATGAATGATGATGCATAGAAGCATGATATGAAAATGAGTTACTCGTAAGATTCAGTGAGAGTTTCTTATCTAGATTATGTTAAAATTCTAAATCATTTATTCGAGAAGCGTTTTAAGCATTTTCATCGCTGAAAGCCCATCTTAGAATATCAGTTTCAAATCGAAGAAAAGTCTGTGAACTTACTGGATGCGACCGAGTATTATTATGTTATGCAACATGCGCCGCTCCATTTCAGATGTTACGTAGTAATTAGATGGCGTAATTGACCCAGCTTTTAATTAAATTGCAACATGGGGGTAGGCTCTTAGCAAAATGTAAGAGAGACGTAAAAAGTAAATAAATTTTCATCCCTTATTACAAAAGAGAACTAATGAAATCAGCAAGTATAAGCGTTGTAATCATATTTCAATATTTCAATTGGATGATTAGATATGTAGAGCGTGTCTGTGTGTACGACTTGTGGATAGATTTCTTACTACATAAAACCAGACGCTTGATGAATACATTGGTCGCTGAAACATCAAGCAGTAACGTTGTTATAAGCAAAAACTATCTGTGTCGGTGGCAACTTTGTTTCTTGAGGAGGAAACCTCATTTCCCAAGAGGATGTTCATGTTTGCGCTTTTCTGCTGACAAGCAAGGCCTCGTCTTGCACCGTCTTGCTTCTTGCTCGTGCAAGCTCCATTTCCCTCTCTTTGCAAAAGGCTGTTGTTCCTTATATTTTTACACTGACTTTGACGAAGTACCTACATAAAACCCTCAAATTCACATCACGAAACTAAATGGGCAATTAGAACGAAGAGAAAAATCAATGGGCTGCAGAATGGGACACCTTTAGAAAATAAATGAATAGCAAAATGACGACAGTATCCTTTAAAGTATAAATTGGGTTTCATGGGATTATTCCCGAAATCCTGAAGCGATAATCAAGTGCAAGTAAACGACAATTTATTCGCGTGCATTTCATAATGTTTATCAATAATTAATGACTTCGAGCCCTGCCCTTGTTAATAACATTTGAAGGGAGCCGTGAAAACATGTTTATGTAAAACAAATTGATAGGACACCTAGCATTTGCTATCGAACTGTTACCCGAGATCGTGGCAATAATGTTTTTACTTCGACGTACTGTTTGTTTGTTTGTCAGTCGTTTGTTCCAGTAAACAGAAAAACGGCTGTGGATTTTTTTTTTTTTTTTTCTTCTGTGTCATCCGTCACCTAAGAATGCTGAAAAGTAAAATACAAACTGAAACCTTACAGATTTGCACAAATCCTGACTGAATATACTCGAAGAATATCCATTTCTTTTCATGTTAAATCTGGGTCGCTCATTTTAGCGGAAAAGAGCGACGATTCAGCTCTTTTTAGCGAAAAAAAGAATGGCAGGGTAAATTATTGTCCACTTCTTCCTTCAAAGATCATCAGTCATCTACGACAGGTTGCATTCCTGTTTCTTTCTTAATCTTGTTTTGTTTATTCTTTTAGTAATTGCTCAAGCATAATAGCAGATTACTGACAGATCACTGTTGGGAATTTTCTGCGCCAGAACAGGACTTGGATTTTTATTTCGAGTTGATTTCTTGAAAGAAATATATTAAGTTCAAAGGAACGAAAACTGCCATGTCACAAGTGTGTTATGTTTTTCATTGGAAGCTAAAATCTAATGTTCTGCGAAGACATCCATTTGGTCAAAAGTCTCGAATCTACTTTAAATAGCACTTCGTAGTATTTGCCTTTTGCAGTTTGTTTACTTATAATAACACTGCATATAAATTAAATTCATTATAAATTCGTCTAACTATTTTTCTAACAGGTATTTTGGTTAGCTATGGTACGGATCTCTCCTTATTCTAAGCTGAAATTTAGTATGACTTGTGCTGACACGAAAGTTTTAAAAATCTAGTAATTACAGAAAATTATAGAAACAGTGCATCATAATAGGAGTGTATGTATCAGGCTAGGATTTAGTGATCCAAAACTCCAATTATATGTCCTATAGAAAATGTAACTAAACTTTGTTGATATATATATAAATAAACATATACATATACATATACACACACACAAAT
This sequence comes from Macrobrachium rosenbergii, assembly GCF_040412425.1. Taxonomy (NCBI): domain Eukaryota; kingdom Metazoa; phylum Arthropoda; class Malacostraca; order Decapoda; family Palaemonidae; genus Macrobrachium; species Macrobrachium rosenbergii. Next base: position 63,174,903 of record NC_089746.1, on the reverse strand, counting down.
ATATATATATATATATATATATATATATATATATATATATATATATATATATAGTATATATGTGTGTGTATAAATATTAGATTATTATCACGATAGTAATTTTAGACATCGTAAAGAAAGCTGCAACTGTTTTCAGTTTCTTGTGCGTGTTATTATAGAAATTGTCGATATAGGTTTTCAGTGTTGATTTTATCGAGGTAATAAACAATTATATTATTAATTACCATAAATCATGACCAAAATTCGCGTAAATTCTTATCAAAAATTGATATTATAGGGAGTTATCGTTGCAGGTTAATCATACGTCTGACAGCGCCTGGAAGAAAACCTGAAGCGCGTAGGCGAAAAGTGACCATTAACCCATATAGCACCTGAAGGAAAACCTGACGGAATTGGTACAGACGAAAATTTAATTCAGGTTGTTTGTGTTTGATGTCTGTAATGGGGATAGGGGTTTGATTTTGAGTTATAACCTTCATGGGGTTACATAGGGGCTGCGTGCCAAATTTTTTCTGGGTCTGTCAAGCAGTTCGGATTTCTATAGTGGACAAACATACAAAAATTCACTTTTATATATATATTTAAGAGTATATAAATGCGTGAATTGAACCGGTCACATATTAGTCTTCCTTGATGAACCTCTCGTGTTGGTATTCGGTTCCAGTTTCTGAAGGTTCTACTTCTTCGCTTATTTCTTACTCGGATACAGGTTCGTGTGATAAGCGTTTTAAATAAAAATGCGATGTTCTCGAGAAGTTCAGAGGCCATTGTGGCTATTAACAATAAATACATATCTGGCAAAGGGAATTAGTAGATCTTGCACGTACACACACACACTCTCAGATATACTGTATATATATATATATATATATATATATATATATATATATAT